>NC_134484.1:322436808-322736808 GCF_040206685.1 Ascaphus truei
GGACAAGGCGGAGGACGCGGAAAACCGCGACCGGCGTTGCACATCAGGCTGCGGGGGGTCCCTGAAATATAAATGATCCTGAGGACTTTACCAAATAGGTGGCTGGAACACTTTTTCCAGATAAGCCAGACTCTGAGATACTGCTGGACCGCTGCCATAGAGCTCTACGTAGAAAACCTCAGGTTGGTGACCCCCTAGGGACATAGTGGCAAGATTTCACCATTTCCGCACAAGGAGGAGGTGTGCAGGATTGCCGGGAAGTTAGGGACACTGGAGTTCGAGGGGGTCAAGCTTCAGATATTTCAGGACTTGGCCCCTGCTACCCTGACAAAAGAAAGGCTGGCTCCTATAACAAAAGTTCTCCGTGAGCACAGCATCAGATATAGATGGCTGTTTCCCTGTGCCCTCCTTTCAATTAAAATGGTGTTGCTCATACATTAAAAAATCCAGAGGACGGAGAGGGCTTCCTTATCAAAACTTGGTGTCCACGGAGCCATTCATAGACCAGCACACCCCCACTCGCTAACACCAACCCCCCTTCCTCCCTCATGGAACAAAGCAGGGGCCACCCACGCTAAACAATAGCAGCACCTAAAAGCTCAGGCCCCAACTGAAACACTCGCAATACAAGTCTACAACCTTAAATATCTCCCGGAGTGAACCCCAGTCCATACCTGCTGTCTCTCAGTGCCGGCTGTCTCCTCGACATACCCATCCTGTCAGCTACGGTTTTCGCCTGGATCGGATCCGCATGCTAACTTTGAGCGGCAGCCATATTGACCCGGTCCTCCCCGAGCAGAGCGGGAAACCTCAATGGTTTTGGCGCGAAGGAGGTGACGTCATCGGCAAGCACCGTCTCGCGCGAGACTCAGCCGCACATTGATGATGTCAGAGTGGCTGCGATCCCAGAGCAGGAGACAGGCCTCGGCATGCCCCAGAAGCCATGAGAGGCGGAGGGGGAGGCTCGGAGGACCGGGTCCCTCTCCCCACTCTGGGATCTCGGTCCACTCACCCGGAGCAGCTGAGGGGAGTGTGTTCATCCCCCGTTGATCTCCCCAAACATGCCCCTGTTCCCCATGAGATCCCCCAATGTCCAATAAAGATTAACCCCTTAATAAGCGCTGCCCCACTTAGAGTGACACAAGGATTAGGAAACAACATAAGCAATGAGTTAGACCTATACAGTCCCCATGCAGCTGAGCAACTTCTGGTTAAGTAAGATAGATATGGTCAGTCGTATGTACTACTATGCACTGCACCCCTAATACAAAGTATACCTGACACCTGTAATATAATATAGGTAATACATGTTATATAAGATATTGTTATAATATTCATGTCATAATGTGTTATATGTATATGTGTGTGTATGTATGTGTATGTGTGTGTGTGTGTGTGTATTATGTATGTTGTGTGTGTGTGTGTATGTGTATGTATGTAGTTATATATGTATGTATATATATAAATCTATTGTTAGACAGGGTCCTAAGGGTATTAATATGATACCCACCTTACGTCAGTTTGGGTGGCAAAGATAGGCTATAAAAGGATATTCATATATCACGGCATAATTGTCATATCAATATCAGAGGACACTCCAGCACCAAACACATTCATGCGGTACAGGTGGGGTTGGTATATAATCTACATGAAGGGTAGGGTATATAAGAGATATATGCAATACACTTCGGGTATTCTCTTGCTACGTGTTATAATTACCGTACGTTTTGTATGCATATGCTTTGGTACATAGGTTACTGAGCCCGATAGGGTCAACTCAGTTATTGATAAGGTCAATATATTTAATCCGGTACTTCATTATACCACATATAGCTGACAACAACCTAACCGGCTAAAATACATTGTTTATTTTAATTATCATATCTGTCATGAATGTTTATGCAGATAGTAATACAGATACATATATACCTATTTCAATTCGGATAAGAAAGTTTGTTAAAAGTTGTTCAGATGCTGTTCACTTTAGATAAGTACACAAACATATAGGCTATTCGGCCCTACGGCTCACTGTTATTCCATCAATTATTCCCGTTATTATTAATGTTAACATCACTGTTTACGTTACAAATAGGAATCACTTGTCGCTATCAGTTGCACTATGTTATGATCACTGTCACGTTTGCTGTCACAGTCTACAAAATATACATTTCCTTTACAAAAAGTGCCGGGGGAAGTACCCTCCCTCGCGCATGTGTCCCCTTTTTCGGTCCCCAGATTCGAGGGACCGATACCAAGACCCAGGGTGGGATGTCTCCAACACAGGAGACTGGTCCATCTTTAAGATGGAGTCAGATGACCCACCCTATGGGCGCAAGGGCTACTCTCGGGGGCTCCCGAGATACGCCCTTGTTTTTTGTTCATACCTTTTCACATTTTCTTCCTTTTTATTATTATTTTCCCGTTCCAGTTTTAGCCCGCTTGTCGCTTTCCCTGTTTTGTCTACCTTTCCCTACCCTCTCCCCTACCCCCCCCCTCTCTAGGACGTATGGATCCCACCCAGAACATCTTGCCAACGGGATGGACATGGACACAACCGAAGGAAACCTCAGACATGATATCACAAGTAAGCATACAGTTCACTACACATATAATTTCTTGCACCGTAAAGCATGGCGTTAACATTAATCTTTCACAATGTGAAGGGCTTTAATAGCCCAATCAAAAGGAAGCTTGCCTTTACGGATTACAAGAGAAAACAAGCGGATGTGTTATTCCTACAGGAAACACACTTTAGTAATAGTAACTCCCCTAAATTCCTAGATAAGGGCTTCTCCCAATTTTACACAGCATCAGCATCAGTCAAAAAACGAGGAGTAGCCATCTTATTTAGTAACTCAATCCCATTCGTGCTACAGACAACCAAAAAAGACGTAGAGGGTCAGTATATCATTTTAACAGGAACCATACATGAACAGCCCATCACATTGGCCTCCCTCTACGCCCCATGTACACAGGATGCGTCCTTCTTTGACAAATTCTTCCGCTTATTGGCCTCGGTAGCTAAGGGATATATTATATTAGCAGGAGATTTCAATATCACACTGCAATCTTCACTAGACAGATCAGGTGGAAGTGATTCCGATAACAAGAAAGCTCAAAACTCCCTACACAGTGCCCTAAAAGATACTCAACTAGTAGATATATGGAGGGAGCTCCACCCTACGACAAGGGACTACACTTTCTATTCCCACCCACATACCTCATACAGCAGAATCGATTATCTCTTTGTTTCGTGCCACTTGGTTCCTAAGGTCACTCAAACAATGATCCATGATATTTCATGGTCTGACCATGCACCAATTGAGCTCAGGTGCAACAATATTCAGACCAATAGACCAGGCGCAAACTGGAAACTTAATGAATCTATTCTTAAAATACCCGAAACCTGCGAAAAGATAGGTCAAGAAATAACTCAATTCTTTGAGATAAACACAGGCTCTGTGGAATCCCATATGACTTTATGGGAGGCTCATAAAGCAACGCTAAGGGGCATAATAATTAATCTCACTGCTAAAAGAAAACGAGTGAGGGATTCCAAAATTCGGACGCTCCAATCCAAATTGCATTCCCTCTCAGCGAGTCATAAGACCAATCCCGATCCACTTACGACACAGGAACTTAAAGATACAAAAATTGAATTAAATATGTTATTGACTTCCCGGGCGGATAACTCCCTATGTTGGTCTAAGAGGAAGTTTTATGAAAAAGCTAACAGGCCGGATACGATGCTGGCGCGCGCACTGAAGGATAGGCAATCTAAGTTTAATATCCAAGCTATACGCTTAAAATCGGGTGTACTTACGGCCAACCCTAAAAAAATAGTGGAAGAATTCGGTTCATTCTATGGCTCCCTATACGACGGTAAGAAGGTGGCACACAATAAAAAACACGAGCAGCGCACTGAGAGATTTCTTAGGCAGCTCAAAACTGGAGAGATTGACAGAGCTAGACAGAGAAGCTATGGGCGCTGACTTCACATTGGAAGAAGTGTCGCAGGCCATCAAGGAGCTTAAGCCATCAAAGGCACCAGGCCCTGATGGCTTTTCGGGGCTTTACTATAAGAAATTTTCCGAATCACTTGCTTCGAGGCTGCTCCAAATGTTTAATGCTATCTTAGCAGGAGCCCCTATTCCTGGGGACATGCTGCGGGCGTCTATATCACTTATACATAAACCTGGCAAGGATCCGCTAAATTGTAAAAGCTATAGGCCAATATCTCTAATTAATACCGATATCAAAATATATGCGAAATTATTGGCCAACAGATTAAGTCATATCCTACCCAGACTAATACACCCAGATCAGGTCGGTTTTGTTAAGGGGAGGCAGGCAGCGGATAACACCCGACGATTTATTGATCTGTTGGAATTGGCTAACAAAAATAACACACAAAGCATGTTATTAAGTCTGGATGCAGAAAAAGCTTTTGATAGGATAGACTGGCCATACTTAAAAGAGACGCTCGCGGCATTTGGCTTCGGAAATCGGGTGAGTAGAGCGATTATGTCACTATACTCAGGCCCAACCGCCAGGGTCATACATCAGGGCTTCCCCTCGGTCCCATTTCAAATCCAGAGTGGCACAAGACAGGGATGCCCTTTATCTCCCCTCCTGTTCGCCCTATGTATTGAACCCCTCGCGGCACGAATTCGAGATAGCCCGGATATCTCAGGGTTAAACGTTTACTCCCAATCACATAAAGCGGCCCTGTATGCTGATGATATCCTATTAATCATCTCCAAACCCCTTACGTCATTACCTAACCTGTTTGACCTACTAGATAAATTCTCCAAGGTCTCAGGTTTCAAGATTAACCAATCCAAATCTGAAGCTCTGAATATCAACCTCCCTAGACATACAGAGAAATTACTGAAACTAAATTTCAATTTTAACTGGCAAAAGAACTCGATAAAATATCTGGGGACCTATATCACCAAAGATGCAAAAAGCATCTATAAAGCAAATTATCCCAAACTGATCTGGACTCTAAAACAAGACCTAATCAGATGGTCTTCCAAGAAGATTTCTTGGATTGGAAGGATTCACAGCGTTAAGATGAATCTACTTCCCCGTATCCTATACCTCTTCCAGACACTACCTGTGCCACTCAAACTGAAGGACATACTCTCACTTCAGTCTGGAATATCTAATTTTATCTGGGGAGGTAAAAAACCGAGAGTAAATAAATTATCTATGAAGAGACCTACCTTAGCGGGTGGCCTAGCAGTACCCTGCCTGTTGTCATATTTTAAAGCGGCTCAATTAAGCCAGGTCATACAATGGCATTCCGACCCCAAATTAAAAAGATGGGTAGAGCTCGAACATGCGGCTTGCTCCCCTTTAGAGCTTAACAATTTGATTTGGCTACCTAAAACATCAAGGAAAAACACTATTCTACCGCTTACCTCAATGACTAACTCCTTATCTGTTTGGGAAGCATCAAAATTAAAAAACTCACTTACTTCAGCAAATTCCCTGATGTCACCCATTTGGAATAATCCTAGCTTTGCGCCGGGTCTTATTGGTCATAATCACTCAATTTGGAAACAAAAAAGCTATACTAGACTCAAAGATCTGGAGGGTCATGATCTAAAATGTAAATCTTTTGACCATCTCAGACTAGAAAAAGACATTCCCCACGCTGAATTCCATAAATACCTCCAGCTCAGATCATTTTATAATAAATTTGCCCCATACCCCCCATTAACGAATTTTGAAAAGCTCTGTCGGGCAGAAACCGACACTAAGGGACTCATATCTACGATATACAGAGAGGTAGTCGAGCCTGCAATCTCAAAGCACCAATCACCTACATTTCGTACCCAATGGGAAAGAGACCTAGGGGAGACCCTGGACGACGAAGAGTGGAATGCTATATTCCTAGGAGCCGCAAAAAGTTCTATATGCACCACACTGAAGGAGAACGCATATAAAGTTCTTATGAGATGGTACCTCACTCCACTCAAATTATCTAAGTTTGTACCAGGGTCCTCCCCATTGTGCCCTAAACAGTGTGGAGGAACAGCTGACCTGTTATATATGCTGTGGTCTTGCCCGCTGATATACCCACTATGGGAAAAGATCAGAAATTGGATTCAGAGAATATTTGATCTCACTATTCCCCCAGACCCGTGGCTGTTTCTCATGAACAGAACCCTAAAGGGCCTATCAAAATCACACAATAAACTAATTGCACATTTTGCTCTAGCTACGCGGTGCGAGATCGCAGCACTATGGAAACGCCCCGATATTCCAATTATCCCAAAGATTCGGAATCGTATTTGGTTTATCTGCCAGATGGAAAAGTTAACGAGCTTAGTTAATGACACTGGCGACAATTATCTAAAAGTTTGGGCCCCCTGGCTTGCCCAAACAGACATCCCTGGGGTAGAGCGTAACACAATTTGGCTATAATAGTAATAAATGCGTTCTCCTTTGGGGACATAAGAACCTACCCCACACCTAGAACCTTATACTCCTTACGCCCAATCACTTATTCTACCGAAAGGCCTCACTAGTTGATACAAAGTCCTCACGCTGTCCAGGTGTTCCCCGGAGGCAGATGTATTATTATCCTTGGATACACCTTCCCTCTCTCCTCTCCCCCCACCCCCTCCTTTACCTCCTCCCCCCCCCCCACCCCCCCTTTTTTTTTTTTTATTATTATTTACCCCAGTACCTTACACATGACGATTCCCACTCACGTGGTTAAGTAGGGCTCGAAAAACTACGTGAGTTTATTATGCTTTTGTTATTGTATATGATATGCTAAATATGCACCTGATGTCTTTTTTTTTATGTATATCATGCATTTATGTATAATAAAATACAAGTTATATAAAAAAAAAAAAGTAGATAAGTTTCCCATCTACTTCCAACTCTTTTCCTGCTGCTCAAGACCCCAAAAGGACCTATCCAGGATCCTTGAAAATACAGAAAAACAAGAAGAACAGGGGGAGCACAGGTTGAGGGACAATACAGAGGTTTAAAACACTGTGATGGTTTTAAGGTTCTCGACTGTTGTGTATAATGAAGTGTAAAATATCATAAACACTTACATGGCCTTGTGTAAATGCTTTCACATCAAGGTATCTTTACTTGTGCTTCTTTCTCTTCTATGTTCTCTCCGTGCGATCGTTTCTTCTCCTCTGGTCCAAAGGAAGGCTTCTCTAGTTTTTTCTGCAGGGATAGCTTGTGGTGTTGTCCTCAGAGTAAAATAGAGTAAAAAACAAATATGTGAGGGACAAGACAGATTAGGTATATAATCACTGAGATAGACGGTTATACTAAATCAAAATGCAGAGAAATGCTGCATCCACTCACATGGGCAAGTGTGAGTGTCCTCTGGAGGGAAGTTTATTTGATGGCACTTCACTGCAGGGCTGTCATGCACCCCTCCTGTTTTTCACACTAAATAGTGGGAAAAAATGAAGGGGCAGAGGTAGGTTGGAATATAACCATAAATAATTAAAAGAAACTCACACGGCCATGTGTGAGTATACACTGAAGTTGGTATCTTTTCTTCCCTCTATGGAACTCCAAAGCAAAAACTTCAGCTGAGTGTCACTCAGAGTGCCTTGTTAACACAGTGGAACACGGGTAAAGTGATCGTGATCTTTATTAATACAAACGATAAACAGAACCCCAACAAAAACGTTTAAAAAGCACTTAGTCAAAGTGACATAAGAGCTGGGTGATCGTGAAAACAGCCAGTCTTTCAGGAAAAGTTCGTGCAGGATACTTAAGTGCGCAGCTAACTCTCCGCGTCCGGGTGCTGTGCTGCGCTCCTATTTCCTGCTCCTGACGGTGGCTGAGGTGGTAAAAAAGTACTCAGGGATTGTAGCAAGGCGTTTCGCCCTTCTTGGGCTTCCTCAGGCTCCGTAGAAAGGTATAGCTGGGGTCATAGCTATATGTAGGCAAACGCCAGCCAATCCAATCCTGTCCCTGAGTTGCTCCCTTCTTGCTGTGTCATAAGTCCATTCGGTCTTCTCAGTGGTTGTGTAATAAAACCGAGAGCGCTCAAAGATCGCGCTTGTACTAGTACCAAATTGAATCACTTAATGCTTTCTCGGTGTGCTAACATAATTGTGATAACAATAAAACATAAGTTATTAACCAAATAAACTTCCCTCCAGAGGACACTCACACTTGCCCGTGTGAGTGGATGCAGCATTTCTCTGCATTTTGATTTAGTATAACCGTCTATCTCAGTGATTATACTGCTGCGGCAGAGTTTATTCGAGCATTTGCCCGTTCTCTGCCGCAGCAGTAGCCTGGCGCGCGCCCGAGAGTGACGGGCGCGTGCCGAAGCAGCGGAAGAGCGCCCTCCGATCGGGGCGCTCTCCCTACCGCTGCCGGGTCCGCCGGGTCCCCCGGAACCCCCTGCCGCTGTCCCGCGATCGCGGGACACCAGTGCTCCCTCGGGGAGCCCCTGGACGCGCGTGCAGGGGGCGCACGCTCCCGAAGACGCGTGACCGCGCGTCTATGACGCGCGGCACGCCGAGGGGCGGCCACTAGCAAGCCGGGAGATTTCCCGGCTTGCGGTACCGACCACACTCGAATAAAGTGTGTCGGTACTGTATACCTAATCTGTCTTGTCCCTCACATATTTGTTTTTTACTCTATTTTACTCTGAGGACAACACCACAAGCTATCCCTGCAGAAAAAACTAGAGAAGCCTTCCTTTGGACCAGAGGAGAAGAAACGATCGCACGGAGAGAACATAGAAGAGAAAGAAGCACAAGTAAAGATACCTTGATGTGAAAGCATTTACACAAGGCCGTGTAAGTGTTTATGATATTTTACACTTTATTACACACAACAGTCGAGAACCTTAAAACCATCACAGTGTTTTAAACCTCTGTATTGTCCCTCAACCTTTGCTCCCCCTGTTTTTCTTGTTTTTCTGGGTGGGTGGGTGGGTGACTGACTGACTGGGTGGGTTACTGACTGACTGGGTTACTGAGTGACTGACTGGGTTACTGAGTGACTGACTGGGGTACTGAGGGACTGACTGGGGTACTGAGTGACTGACTGGGGTACTGAGTGACTGACTGGGTTACTGAGTGACTGACTGGGTTACTGAGTGACTGACTGGGTTACTGAGGGACTGACTGGGTTACTGAGTGACTGACTGAGTTACTGAGTGACTGACTGGGTTACTGAGTGACTGACTGGGGTGGGGTGGGGTGGGTGACTGACTGGGGTGGGTGACTGACTGGGGTGGGGTGGGTGACTGACTGGGGTGGGTGACTGACTGACTGGGGTGGGTGACTGACTGACTGGGGTGGGTGGGGGACTGACTGACTGGGGTGGGTGGGGGACTGACTCACTGGGGTGGGGGACTGACTGACTGGGGTGGGGGACTGACTGACTGGGGTGGGGGACTGACTGACTCACTGGGGTGGGGGACTGACTGACTGGGGTGGGGGACTGACTGGGGTGGGTGACTCACCCATGCATACATGCACACACACGCACGCACGCACGCACACACACACACCCATGCATACACACACCCATGCATACACACACCCATGCATACGCACACGCACACGCACACGCACACGCACACACACACACACACACACACACACACACACACACGCACACACACACCCATGCATACACACACACACCCATGCATACACACACACCCATGCATACACACACACACATGCATACACACACACACATGCATACACACACACGCATGCATACACACACACGCATACACACACACACACGACAGGGGGAAGAAGAGGAAAGGCCGCGCGACCGAGCACCACCACTGCCCCGCTCGCCCCCCCACCCCCACTTGACCATCTCCAGTCCCACGCGGGGATCGGCGGGAAGCCGGGGTAAGCCGGGACAGGGAGAGAAGGGGGGAACACCCCCACTACCATCTCCTGCCCCGCGAAGGGAGTAAGGGGGCTTGCAGGGAAGGAGCAGAGGGGCCGCAAGATTGAGTATTGGAGAGTACTTACTCTCCAACAGATCTCCGGCCAGAAAGAATGGCCGCTCGTTGGGGGCGGGCTCATATAGAGCCTGGCCGCGCGGCCACAAAGCCTGGGAGCGCGCGCCAATCAGCTGTCAGGTAGGGGGAGTTTTTTTTTCCCAGCGCGAGCAGGGAAAATTTAAGCGCGAGCAGGGACATTTAAAAAAACAAACACGTGTTCTGCTTGGGCCAATATTTACTCGCCCGGGGGTTAAATCCACCCACCCCGGGCGAGTAAATGTATAGGATTGTCGAACATTGTATGTATATATATATATATATATGTAGAGGTATCAGTACCGTGTTAGCCGAGCTTCAATAATCAAAAAAATAAAAAAATAAATAGATGATACCGTTCTGTGGCTAACGAAATGCTTTTATTTGTGCGAGCTTTCGAGATACACTGATCTCTTCTTCCGGCGATGTTACAATGAATGAAGCAAAAGGTATACTTAAAAACAGTGTCTCTTGGAATGTTATCTGTGCTTGTCCTTCCCCCGGTGTGGATGTGTTTTATGGCTAGAGGTGTCAAAGGGTAACTGAAAGCAAGTGAAGAAAGAGTGTGTATGTGTATCAGTGTGAATAAAAATTAATGGAGAGCCCACAGCCATTCATTTTTATTCACACTGATACACATACACACTCTTTCTTCACTTGCTTTCAGTTACCCTTTGACACCTCTAGCCATAAAACACATCCACACCGGGGGAAGGACAAGCACAGATAACATTCCAAGAGACACTGTTTTTAAGTATACCCTTTGCTTGCTTCATTCATTGTAACATCGCCGGAAGAAGAGATCAGTGTATCTCGAAAGCTCGCACAAATAAAAGCATTTCGTTAGCCACAGAACGGTATCATCTATTTATTTTTTTATTTTTTTGATTATATATATATATATATATATATAAACAGTGTTTCCCATGGTCTCTGGGAGATTCTGCCATTACAGGATCTGTGGTGCATACTTCCTGCTGGTAAGCAGGAGGGCTGAGTCGTCCGCCAATAGTTGTGGGGACCCAGGACAGGTTTTTTTGGGGTAAATACCCAACACAGATCTCTAGTGGTACAGCGTCTCCATCTGCTGCAGGCTCCAGATGTATGGAGGTAATCTCCTACGGTAGAACACAATTCCCTCTCCTTTCCCGGAAAGATTACACACCAGGCAGGAGGTATAATAACTGGAATGATTTATTCTGTTCAGTTCAATGCAGTCACAGCAGACTTCTGCACACAGCGGTCTCTGGAGTTTTATTCAGCTGTAGGATGGACACCTGACCTTCACTACGGGTCAAGGGCCCCCACAGCAGTCCTTGCTCTTCCCTGATCCTCTATCAGGATCAGGGGAAAGGTACACACTCACTCTCCCGCCTAGCGGAAGAGGAACAGGAAAGGCCAGTATTGAGGCAACCTGTATGTGACCTGCCTCTCTCAAGTGGGGAGAGGCACTGTCTAAATTTTGGAGGCAATCCCCTTAAGTACAACCAGGAGGAGGGCACCAGGTCTGACACAAGACTGGGTAGAACCCAGGCCTGGTTCCACCTCCTCCATCGTCACTCGAGTACTGCTGGGAGTGGGGAGAACCCATGATAAGTACTGGCAGGCCTGTTCTTACCAAGACATACTGCCTGGGAAGCAGACTGGTAGCCAAGAACCAGTCCTGGCTACATATATATATATATGGAGGGTATCAGTGACTTTTTTTACCCACCATAACCTTAATAAGTGTGTATATATATCTATATATATCTATATATATCTATATATATCTATATATATCTATATATATATATGAAAAAATCATCTCAGTTGGCACACTGTAAACATAGATAAAATGCTGATCCTTGCCCCATATGCACATGTAAAAATAGAATTTACCAGATTGGAGTCCGGAAAAAACGAGACAGCACACAGTCTTAGTAGTTCCAATGTAGATGTAATCAAAGTAACATGGCACCACCTCCAACGTTTCGGTACACCCAACGTGACCTTCCTCAGGGACGTGGTCTGCAGTTGTCTCCCCTGCTGGAAGTAAACCTGGTAAGTTACAGGGATGCCAGCAGTAATCATGGAGGTTTGCCCTCAGACCCTGGTGAGGTGCCCTATGTATGGGTGGGAGTGGCTACAAGCTCTGAGTCCACAGTTAGTGACATCAGAGTTGTGACAGCTCCTGAAGTATATAAGGCACAGCACTGCCCAAAATTAGGGAGTTGGTTGCTGAGTTGCTGAGTGTTGGGAAGAAAGGACCCACTAGTGCAGTAACTAGTGGTCCCTTTTCACATTAATCTAGAGAAGAGCCACACTGTGTCCAGGGACCTGGCACAGGGGTGATCTCCCTATGGGGAGAGGGGATCCCACTCCATTGGGAGGGCGTACCTGGCAAAGGGACAGCAGAGAACTATGTACAGCTGAAACAGCTGGCTGTGAAGGGCAGCTTGCCCACCAAGCAACAATAAAGATGTCTTGTTCAATGATACCCCCACTGTGTGAGTGTGAAGTTACTCTCCAGTGGAAGGCACCACCCAGAAGGAGTTCCTCATCAGGACCCTCTCCCTGTGGATGCATACACTGGCGACACACTTTATTCAAGCTCGGCTAGTCCCACGAATTCAGGTATACCCGGGTGTATTGAGGTTTGTGACTGTTTTCTGCCCGAGTGCATTGAGGTATTTTCCAGGCAGGGATTGAAGCATTTTATTCCCGCTGGCTGCAATACTGCACAGTACATATATATATACTGCATTACAATTCATGAATTTATGCCATCTGGTAGACACGCGAAGCATTGCAGCCTATTAAATCCTAATCATTATCATTTAACAGATCAGCCGCCCATCAGCCAGGCATGAACCCAGGCTGGGAAGGCAAATGCAACGGGGCTTGTCAGAGGTGAGGAGCGGCGCATTCCAGGTATCTGCCAGGTACATACCGGGTATTTGCTCGAATAAAGTGTGTCGGTGCAGTAGATCCTGATGAGGTGGAGGCGCTGCAGATGATGTAAGTAGGACTCGCACACACTACCTCAGCTACCTGCCTGGATCGACCATCCCCGAATACCATCATGCGGGAGACTCGGGAGTCCTGTTGCTTACAGGTGCACCACCACACTCGACCATGTAATGGGGCTGGTTAGACCACACGGGCCAATGTGAGATTGGGTGGGTCACACCAGAGGGAACAACCGTTACAGTTGGAGGCGCTGCTGAGATATATATATATCAGTCAACAGGACAGGGTTTTGCTAGGCACACTGGGAAACAGGGAGAGTGTCTGATGCCACTTTGTGCTGCGTGGGATGGAGTCAGGGGAGCTGCTGGAGCTGCAGGCCGCACGGACGTCCTGGGATCCTACAAGGAGTTCAGTGGGGCTGGAGCAGGGCTATAGCTGTTTGAGTCCCTTGAGGTGGTGCTAGTGGTAGGACGCCTAAAGGGATAAACTGGTAACGTAGTTCAGGAATCCTGGAGAGGGTCTGCGCTAGGCTAGCCAACAGTAGGTAGACGCCCAAAAGTACTGCATGGAAGAGCCAAAGTACTCTGGTAGAAAGGGGGGGGTGATAGACAGCACTCTGACACAATGACTCAGCAAGGTTGCAGGGTGCACGGAACAGGAAGGGACCCTAATTCCCTTCAGAAGTACTAACAAACCAAAAAATAGTACCAGCACTCTCTGTCTCACAGCTACAGATATAAGCGAATACCAGTGTAGGGAATATGAATAATTTAATGACACTAATAATAATATGAAAATATAGCAACAATAGCCAATACGCCAATGCAAGAATAAATATCACCAAAGTCTTTAGACTTTAGATTTATATCATTAGCTGAGTGTGGGATTATTTGACAGTGGGGAGGGAAGGCTTAGGGAAGTACCTCTGGGACCCTTTGGGACCAGGGGGAATGGGCCAGATGAAGAGGTCACCCCTCGAAACGTCACCCCCCTAGTTTGCTTTCCTTTTTCCATTTTGTGATTTTTTGCTTTTCTTTTGTGTTTTTTTCCTCTTCTTCTTCTTTCCCCTCTACTCCCTTTTATTTTTGATTTCCTCTATGGTGATATTTATTCTTGCATTGGTGTATTGGCTATTGTTGCTATATTTTCAGTTTATTATTAGTGTCATTAAATTATTCATATTCCCTACACTGGTATTCGCTTATATCTGTAGCTGTGAGACAGAGAGTGCTTGTACTATTTTTTGGTTTGTTAGTACTTCTGAAGGGAATTAGGGTCCCTTCCTGTTCCGTGCACCCTGCAACCATTGTGTCAGAGTGCTGTCTATCACCCCCCCCCTTTCTACCATAGATTGACCCTTTGATAGACGGGCACCTGTGCCATTAGTTGTGACTTCATGTCGTTGTCACAGGATATTGTCACACCCATAATTAATGCCAATACATTTACTTATTCAGATGTGGATGCTTCACGAATAGCCACACTCTGTTTGGGGGACAGGGAATTTTTATCTGATAATAATTCCATTGATATCCCGCTAGATTTAGAAAGGATCTTAAAGCGAAAAATAAACTTAGAATTACATGCAACCACTTTAGCCGAGTACTTTAGGGTGAAACGCATCCCTAGGGGTCTCCGATCTAATCTGAGACCTATGCTGTTCGCCGATCAAAAGGATTTTTGCACTAAATGGGAGGGTATTTTAAATAAGTGCTCTTTAGATTTAATTATATTAACTATAGAACAGATACAAGCCATCTTGATAGATACCAAGACTGAGGTCACGAGACTGCAAGAGGCTCTCAAAACTTCACTGTCTGAGACTGATCTCAATACTTTGAAGAAAACTTTAGATGAGAAGCTTGCAGCATTTAGTAGAGACATTGAGACACGCAAAAGGCAGAAATACTTGAGGGACAGTCGTGATTATACCAGCAATCAGGTTTACACATGGCAGTGGAGAACTCAACATCAGAGGGATTACAAACGGTGGAGGGCTCCCAGGGTCCACCCAGGTACTCAACCAGATCCAGACTACATGGATTCCACAGGAAGCGATTCTTCGTCAGGGGTCCCGCATTTTTTAGAGCAAAGACCTCCGCGGGGTCGTCGCGGAGGCCGCGGAGGGCGGGGAGAAAGCACCGAAACGCACGGGCCAGCAAGGAGAGGAATGCAGACACGGTCGCAGATCCACTGGTAGTTAATACAGTATCTCTGGTAAGACCTTTACCAACTAACAATTGGAGGTTTTAAATAAGGGCCTCTCATTTGTACCTACCAATCCCCTTGACTTCCTAGAGCTTGATGTGGATTTGGCTCGCTTCTTTAGGAACTTACGCCTTAAGGGGTTCTTTCTT
This sequence comes from Ascaphus truei, assembly GCF_040206685.1. Taxonomy (NCBI): domain Eukaryota; kingdom Metazoa; phylum Chordata; class Amphibia; order Anura; family Ascaphidae; genus Ascaphus; species Ascaphus truei. Next base: position 322,452,133 of record NC_134484.1, read on the forward strand.
AAGCACCCCTGCTCACCATCACCTGCTGATAATGATGTTATGGTTGATTCACCGTTTCATATTCTCACGGAAGAGTGCAAGAATAAGGGTAAATGTAACCCCCCTCCTAGCAACCACACAATAGAAACCTATATTTCTTTGGTACAAAGGAACATTGAGGCACTCAAAGTGAGTAGATCACGACATAGAAATAATAATTTCTCCAGAAAGGAGCAGGCCATTATCAAGGAGTTAGAATCAGACCCCGATATTGTAATAAAACCGGCCGATAAGGGTGGGGCTATAGTGATTATGGACCGTTCCGAGTATAGGCAAGAGATATTAAGACAACTTCACATGGTCAATAATTATAGAGTAATTGATCATAACCCGATCTTTGAAGTCACCAGGAGGGTCTCTGAGGTCTTAGACATGGCTTACGAAGGTTGTGTTATCACCAAAAAACAGAAGGACTTTCTTCTAAAAAAAGACCCTATTACCCCTGTGTTCTATGTGTTACCCAAAATACACAAGAGTCTAATATCCCCCCCGGGTAGACCCATAGTGGCGGGCACAGATTCCATCTTACAACCCTGTGCGATTTTTCTAGACAAATTGCTGAGACCTTTTGTGGATAACTCCAAATCTTTTGTTCAGGATACTACACACTTTCTGAATAAAATATCTTCTATTCCACCATTTACCACTAGTGTACTGTTGGCTACACTTGACGTGAATAGCCTATATACCTCGATTCCTCATCTTGAGGGGATAACAGCTGTGAAGGAGACTTTGGCTACAGGAGGTCTATATACACCGAAGGAACATATGTTTATACTAGATCTATTGGAGATTATCCTCAGGGGGAATTATTTTCTCTTTGAGGATACCTTTTACATTCAGGCTCAGGGCACGGCCATGAGGTCGAATGTCGCACCCACATATGCCAACATCTTCATGGCTAGATTCGAGGAGGAGTATGTCTATCCTCATCCCGAATTCACTATGCACGGGCATATGTGGGTGCGCTACATCGACGATGTGTTCCTAATTTGGCTGGGGGATGCTGGTTCCTTATTGTCATTTGTCTCAGACATCAACATGGCTAGGGCGACTATCAGTTTCACTTATCAATGTAGCGAGGTCTCGGTAGATTTTTTAGCCACAACCATCTCCATAGTGGACAATAGATTGGAATCCAACTTATTCACTAAGCCTACAGATAGAAACAATCTTCTACAATATAGTAGCTTTCACCCTCCCGGTACTGTACGGGGGCTCCCGTATAGCCAATTCTTGAGGAGCAAGAGAATCATTAGTACATCTGATGGCGTTAAGGTCAGCCTGGATAAGATGCAAGATAAATTCAGGAAAAGAGGTTACCCTAACTCCCTACTAAAAAACCAACGAGATAAGGCAGAGGCTATCCCTAGGGAAGAGCTCCTGAGGGGGAAGTTACAGGGTTGTCCCCCCAAGAAACAGTTCTCCATTCCATTTGTGACCACATTCAATACCCAATCGGGGAGAATCAAAAATATTGTACTAAGGCATTGGTCTCTATTACAAAATGATTCCGCTTTATCCCCTATTTTTACTTATAAACCCTTATTCTCCTATAAAAGGGGTCGCAATTTAAGGGACAGACTTGTGAATGCGGACATAGGAGGGAAAGGATCCACTCAGACTTTTTTGGGGACTCCCAAATTGGGATGTTACAGGTGTCTTAACTGCAGTCAATGCAATAGTTTACAGGAGGGCCACACGTTTCGACATCCCCACACTGGACAGGCCTACAATATTAAGAACGTTTACACTTGTATGTCTAAGAATGTAGTGTACCTCATTAAATGCCCCGTGGCCTTGGTTATGTGGGAGAAACAACACAACAGGTAAAGGACCGGATTCGACAGCACAAAGCGGCCATTCGTAGGGGTGACCCTGACGCTCCGGTGGCCCATCACTTCACACAAGCTGGGCATAATGTGAGTCAACTGAGGTTCCAGGTCATAGATGGTGTGGGGAGAAAGAGACGTGGTGGGGACCTTCAGAGGTCTTTATTGCAGAAAGAGACACTATGGATAAGACGTTTGGACACTGTAAGTCCCAGGGGCATTAATAAGGAATTAGACCTTAGCTGCTATTTTTAATCTTTTGATATTTGCATCACCCCAGGAAGTGCCATCTGTCACTCCTAGTAACCCTCATGGGTCCTGCAGGACACCCTCCCCACCAGACCTGGACCAGCATTCAGTATACGACCATTGCTCATTATTCTTGAAGTATGGGTCAGGTGCTATAAGGGTTAATGTTCTGCCTGTGATCCATCCTGTCATCTTAGTTGCCTCTATCCACCTCTAACTAGACCCTTTACAGCAGGTGAGCTGATGTTTTCTTTGACATCTTATACCCTAGAGGGATTTGGACCTGTCTTTGGTACTTAGGTGTGGATGTGATTTTTTAACCTTTTTTAAGCCCTCTCATTTGGTCTCTCTCTTTTTAGGGGGCTGTCTGTTTATTTTTAGCTATTTAGGTATATACCTGAATAGCCTGTCATTGCCTTAATACTTATGTTTTGCCTTCTGTTTGGTTTGGGAGTCTTTACAGGAGCACCCAGTGTGTTACTGCAGAGCACTATGTGTCAGCAACAAGAATGCAACAGCACAACCTTCCCGTCTGCTCAGAGGCTGCAAAGATCAAGTACTGTGTGATCTGGACCATGCACATGTGCAGTGAGAGACAAGCAGCAGGAACATGATTTACATATCCTCAAAGGCAGCTGAGACAGAAGCACTCTACGCTGTTCAAAGACTATTCATACAGAATCCTGCGCTTGCTCAGTGACATTCCTCATGAGCAGTGAAGGGGAAAAGTATGCACAGGCGCTCTCGTGACTTGCCACGTCTGCAGCTTTCTGCGGAGGACCCTGTCAGTGACGTCACCAGCCAGACGACAGGAGCTGTTAATCCTCTCTACTACTTAAAGCAATGTATTCAGCTTGTTCAATCCCAAGCACTCGACAAGGCACCAGGAAGAGGGTTTGCTTATACTTGTTCACTGATTGACATCTGATATCTGCATATGTTCTGTGTCATTTACAATATTCTTGTATCTACATTCATTGTTTGATATTTGATATCTGCTTATGTGATTTGCCCTCTTTAGACTTTAGATTTATATCATTAGCTGAGTGTGGGATTATTTGACAGTGGGGAGGGAAGGCTTAGGGAAGTACCTCTGGGACCCTTTGGGACCAGGGGGAATGGGCCAGATGAAGAGGTCACCCCTCGAAACGTCGCCCCCCTAGTTTGCTTTCCTTTTTCCATTTTGTGATTTTTTGCTTTTCTTTTGTGTTTTTTTCCCCTTCTCCTTCTTTCCCCTCTACCCCCTTTATTTTTGATTTCCTCTATGGTGATATTTATTCTTGCATTGGCGTATTGGCTATTGTTGCTATATTTTCAGTTTATTATTAGTGTCATTAAATTATTCATATTCCCTACACTGGTATTCGCTTATATCTGTAGCTGTGAGACAGAGAGTGCTGGTACTATTTTTTGTTTTTTTAGCCGAAATACTCTAGTCCATTCCAGACCACTTACCATAGGGAGCACAGACTGGGAGGAAGGAGATACAGCAGACACCGAGCGAGTGAGCCTAGCCTGAGGTAGTGCAAACACGAGTCAGATCTACATTAGGTACACAAGGTGGTGCACAAGGCATTTTTATTGTATCGGTGTGGCAGCTGCCCCGCAGAGAGGAGCTCCATGTACAATAAAATAATATACAGTAGCCCAATGGCGATCGCAAGAATAGAGGATCCGCGCGGTGCGGAAGGTCCAAGATGGCAACCGGAGGCCGAACGAGAGAGCGCACATGGCATGTGTGCGGGAGAAGAACAAGCTACAGAAGAAACTTTTGTGAGCCTGTTATGGAATGGTGCGAAAGCTGTGATTGCACCATGTTGGTCCTGACTAGGACCTTGGGGTAGTAACCATGAGGACAGTGAGGAGGACATTGTCGTGAGTTATGAGGAATCTAATGGACTGGCTTGTCATTCGACATACAAACAGTTAAACGCTACCTCATCCGATAATAAGAATGACATTGCTAACCAAAATGGCGGTTCCCGCTTCCCTGGGAGACCGCGTGGGCCAGTTGCAGAAAATATTGCAAATGCGCAACTTGCAGAGAGTTGGCTAGGAGTGGCGCCAATGGGAAGGCTCCGCCCTGATGGGGAGTATGGCGCGAAAGCTGGAGCCGCGCCCACATGGACTATGACTAACTCAGCCCCTGTGCTGGGTCATGAGCCTAAATCGAGGAACCTCTCTCCAGTTTCCACCAGGGGGAGTGGTTTCCGGTTGTGGCGGATGGAGTTACCTGGGGAAAGGGTTGGCAAACCAGCCCCTGCACTTCAGTTGCGAGGAGCCAGCAAGCTGAGAGTGCCTCCTCTAGTGACTATGGCCTGCAAATCCGAAGAAGGGTCACCGATATCTACCCATCCCTACTCGGCTTCAGGAGGCTTCCTGATATTACGAGTAGCGGATATGGAGACAGTGGCATGCCTGTGCCTGCAGTGTCGACTGCCGGGCGGGGCTGTGAGTTCTACGGCACGATGCGCACAATGTGGACTGCAGTATCTGTGGCCAATGCCGACATTCGTGCCGGCCCAAGCAGTGGAAACCGCGGGAGATATTGCCATGCTGGCGGCGGAACTCCCCGGTGCGCTCTGGCGGGAGTCTACTGATCCCGGAGAAAGGGGATCGGGCCCGGCTATTAAATCCGAGCCAGATGAGAAAACTGATAAGAAGGGGGCTCACCGTCGATCCCCGAGCGGAATGCTCCGGCCTAACGCTAAGTTGGAGTCCTCGGACGAGGACACTGTCAGTCCTATTGCAATGACAGCCTGACCACCGGTGAGCTACAGTAGCAGTACGGGTAAAACAGTGCCACTCACCTGTGTCAGAAGTAAGCGGAGCAGGGTGTCGCCCGTGCAGCGGCAGCCCGAGAGGCGAAGTCCCACGGCCGTGGTGACCAGCGGTTCCGATGGCGGCAGATCCACCCCAACACCACGGAGCGGTAAGCAAAGCCCCTGCTATTACCAGGTTCCGAGGGTGGCAACGCCGGAGGAGAGACGGAGTAAGGCCCCAGCGGCGCCCCAGCGGAAAAAGGCGTTGCCAGATGTAGTTGTGGAGGAAGAGGTCCCGCTTGGGGACCCAACCCAAGATGGCGACGAGACACGTGCGTGTCAGGATGTCGTTTCCAGGGAGCAGAGCGGACCTGATGGAGAGATGACAGCGCCTCTTCGTTCGAGCAGTGTCAGCCGATCGCCGAAGTTGAAGAGGAGCGGCCGATAGACGCGGAAGCTGAGGAGCAGTGAGACCGGAGAAGCGGAGAGCCCATGCAGTGGCACCAGACCAGGTAGCGGTGAAGAGCAGATCGAAGCCCCGCGGATACCCACTGTCCGGCCCTATGCCCTATGCCCAAACCCCAGCCCTAGTCAGACCCAAGGCCCTAGTTAAAGCCCCAGCCACCTTTTCGTTTGGTTCCACTTCAAGCTTAGGGGTGTCAGGGGATTCCCGGGTCACATCGGAGGAACGGACTGAGGGGGGTTTGGACTGTGGTACATCTGATGATGGTTCGTGGGTGGTGGGAGGTATTCGCGGCAAGTGTCCGCATCTAGTGAAGGCCTAAGTGTTGTTAGTGTCACCCTAGAAAATAGGCCCAAGAGGGTGGGATCGCAGTCACGATCTACCGGGACCTCCAGAGTGTCTTCCTGGGGGGAGCTAGAAGAGGGGGAGTCAGTTGAGTCAGCTCAGGAAGAGATTAGGGAGACCCGGTGGTGGGCCCCCTTATTTGAGGGATACGAAGCCTGGCTAGATAGGACACGGTTCATTTTAGACAGAAATGGGGTGGTGGACTATTGGTGGGCCAAGGGAGAATTTACCGAGGAGGAGCGGTTGCAAGCCATACAAGCCCGATGGTACAATATTAGTCGAGGGCTAATAGAGCCATTGGGGCCCAGCGGGCTTGAGGATCCGGTGGAACCGGACGAACCCCTGTCATGGGTGCTGCCCGGGAGAGCGGGAAATACTAAGCTGATAAGGGCCAGTCGAGCAGAAATGGCCATTGTGGCTCAATTTAAAAACTCCCATGGTTTAGAGTACCTTTATGTCCCCGAACCCCTCATGCAGGAGATAGAGGATCACCGGGACAGATGGCTCAGAGAGGACATAGAGTTGTACCTGCTCAATAAACGGGGTAAAATTACTGGGCGCAGAGCAGAAGAGAGGATCTCTCAGCTAGTGCGAGTGTGGAGCACGGGCGCAGCATATATATGCACAAGGCTGTATATAGACCCAAGAGTGGCTTGCCCCGGGAATATAGCATCACCGTGACTGACGTGGCAGGAAGGGAGGTGAAGAAACCAGATCCTCGCCACTATTATTAGGAAGACAGAATAGTGAGGTCTGTTTCTAACATTGAGCGCCCTCTGCTGGTCAGTGAGCGCTATACAGTTAATAATTATGACACAAGAATGTTGGTTGATTAATTATGTGTTTCATTTTACAGTGCTTCCTGGAAAAAGGTACACCAAATTTAGGTTCCAGCCGGGTCGGTGGGGATTCACCAGGGGGAGAATGTAGCCATGCATGTAAAATGGTCTGCAGTTGTCTCCCCTGCTGGCAGTGAACCTGGTAAGTTACAGGGATGCCAGCAGTAATCATGGAGGTTTGCCCTCAGACCCTGGTGAGGTGCCCTATGTATGGGTGGGAGTGGCTACAAGCTCTGAGTCCACAGTTAGTGACATCAGAGTTGTAACAGCTCCTGAAGTATATAAGGCACAGCACTGCCCAAAATTAGGGAGTTGGTTGCTGAGTTGCTGAGTGTTGGGAAGAAAGGACCCACTAGTGGTCCCTTTCCACATTAATCTAGAGAAGAGCCACACTGTGTCCAGGGACCTGGCACAGGGGTGATCTCCCTACGGGGAGAGGGGATCCCACTCCATTGGTAGGGCGTACCTGGCAAAAAGACAGCAGAGAACTATGTACAGCTGAGACAGCTGGCTGTGAAGGGCAGCTTGCCCACCAAGCAACAATAAAGATGTCTTGTTCAATGATACCCCCACTGTGTGAGTGTGAAGTTACTCTCCAGTGGAAGGCACCACCCAGAAGGAGTTCCTCATCAGGACCCTCTCCCTGCGGATGCATAGATCCTGATGAGGTGGAGGCACTGCACATGATGTAAGTAGGACTCGCACACACTACCTCAGCTACCTGCCTGGATCTACCATCCCCGAATACCATCATGCGGGAGACTCAGGAGTCCTGTTGCCTACAGGTGCACCACCAAACACGACCATGTAATGGGGCTGGTTAGACCACACGGGCCAATGTGAGATTGGGTGGGTGACACCAGAAGGAACAACCGTTACATATATATATATATATATATATATATATATATATATATATATATATATATATATATATATATATATATATATATATATATATATATATATATATATATATATATATATACATACCATAATACTGAGTTAAATTATGGTGAGTAAAAAAAGTGACAAAAACCCTCCACAGGAAAGCAAATATGCAAATACAACTGTATGCTCATCTGCATGTCTTAGGCAGGTCTGCAACCCCGCCTTTCCCCATTATCACCCAGCATACAGCACTTCCACTGCAGCAAGGGATTCTGGGAAATGACATGCAAATGAGCACACAGTGTCACTTTTTGCCTCAAAAACCATTTTTAACATGGTTCCCTATAGGCTTAAGCTTGCTGCATGGTCACAGTTTTGAGCACAGCCATGGTGTGACACTGTGTGCTCATTTGCATGTCATTTCCCAGAATCCCTTGCTGCAGTGGAAGTGCTGTATGCTGGGTGATAATGGGGAAAGGCGGGGTTGCAGACCTGCCTAAGACATGCAGATGAGCATACAGTTGTATTTGCATATATATATATATATATATATATATATATATATATATATATATATATATATATATATAGTGGCGACACTGTTTATTTGACCACGGCCGTAGCCGCGGTGTGGGGGAGCCGGCGGCTCATTTCGGGATCTCCCTGGCGCGTGCAGCGCGTCACTCTGGCGCCGGTCACACGGCCCAGGGTTCCCCGGCATCCCCGAAGGCTGCAGAGGCAGCAGGGGTAAGGGGGACGCTGCGCGCTGCTTTGCGCAAGCCAGGGGGAGCTCCAGGGGTTCGGGGAAGGGGAGGGGGGCATTTAAATTAAACTCGCGGCTCCGTTTTGGCGCCAGCCGGAATAAGCCCCGTTCATAAGGGGCACAAAACGGGCAAATGCTCGAATAAACTTTGCCGCTGCTGTATATATATATATATATTATATATATAGTGGCAAACTTCTCCCTTTGTGTAGCGCTGCTATTTGTCCAGGCTCTTCGCAACAAGGTCCTCTAGGGTTATAAATGAGGCAAAAGGATAATACGAAGCATTACATTGCTTAAATCAGGCTTTTGCCTGCTTTATTTCATCCAACTAAGGGACTGCAGCTTTAACAGATATACTCATTGGAGGCACTCAGCCATTAACCTTCAGCGGTTTTCTCATATCAGTGACCCTAAACATTTAAAAAATCCTCACTTTAAGAAACAAAAGAAATCATTAAAAAAACACCTATCCTTTTTAGTGATCTAACTAATCCGTAGTATAAGCCTCTCTACCTGTTGCTGGGCCAACTAACCTGGTTTCCCAGCTTAAACAATATCCTCTCATTTATGGTCACTAAATACACAATAATATCCACAGTCCCTAGACATAGCTTAGCTGATAGATGGGGACAGCGTCCCAAGATTCCAGGCTATTCTTACGGACACTGCAACTCATGAAGGTGGCATCCTCCCCAAACTGGATACAAAGGAGCAGCATGCCCCAGCCTCCAGGCTCTAGAAGAGAGAGTGATGCAGCCAAACTACAGCTGAACCCCATTATAAGATGGTGGTTGGGGTCCAACCGTTGCCACCGCGTTATAACCGGGATCGCGGAATGACTTACCCGATGTAACGCTTGCGCTCACCACGAATAAGGTCGGAACCCCGGTACTGAAGTGGGAAAATATGAAACTGTGCACCCACAGCAGCGGAGGTACGTCTGAACGGTGGATAGTCAAGATCGCCGGGTCTGGACTGGAGAGAGTGGGTTAGTCTTAATACTTGCCGAGGTCATAGGTAGGTGCCAGGAGAGTAGTCAGTGCCGTTGTCTGGGGTTGGAGCCTTTAGGAAGGTAGTTGGTCCGATAGCCGTGGTCAGGGAGGGAGAATAGTGGATGGTCAGAGGCAAGCCGGGGTCGGTAATCCAGAGAGAGTTCCTAAAGTCAAGCCGGGTTGGTACACAGGAGAGATAAGCAGCAGAGGGTTAAAGCACAACAGGAACAAGGCAAGGCAGGGATGTGGGAACACAAGGCTACCATGAACTATGTTCAGCCAAAGAATGAAAGTAAAGACTGAGCATATATAGGAGAGCTGGATGAATAGGACTGAGGGGAGGAGCAATGTGGAGAAGCCAGGATGTGTTGTGTGTGTGTTGTGTGTGATCTGGATTGTGGCATGTCCCTTTGCTGCTGCCTAGAAGCACAAACAATGACCACCCAACATCACACAAGGAGGGTGTTTTGCTTCTCTTCCTTTTCTTGGTTGCAACAATGTATACTTTTTTTTAAAACAAACAAAAAAAATATGCAAACAGAATATATATATATTTTTTTTATGGGGTAAACTTAAAAAGGCAGCAAGCAGCATGGTTGGCTGGTAGCTAGATTAGGAGTAACACATGGCATTGAAAGGAGCACGTTTGAGGTGGCATTTCCATCGCAGTGAAGTTAGAGCAGCTGACTCTCCAGCTTGCATCAAACCGAGCACTCCCTGCCTCCTCCACCCTCACATACACAATCTTACACTGAGCACTCCCTACCTCCTCCTCCCTCACCTACACACTCACACTGAGCACTCCCTACCTCCTCCTCCCTCACATACACACTCACACTGAGCACTCCCTGCCTCCTCCTCACTCACATAAACACTCTCACACTGAGCACTCCCTGCCTCCTCCTCCCTCACATACACACACTGAGCACTCCCTGCCTCCTCCTCCCTCACATAAACACTCTCACACTGAGCACTCCCTGCCTCCTCCTCCCTCACATACACATTCTCACACTGACACAGTAAATTGCTGCTCTCTCCCTGTAATACCACCAGCCCTTGCAATGCTAGAGAAGAAAGCTGGCTCATCCTAGAGGTCCCTAGGGCATATCTCATGAACACTTCTATCCTTTGTTGCAGAGGGGCAAGGTAAGATTGGGTTTGAGCCAGTAGGATCTCTTTTAATCTTTTATAAAGCATTGAATAGATGTATTAAAAAAAAAAAAAAAAAAAAATGTGGGAGCCACTCTCTCCCTGCGTTATAAGCAGATCCGCGTTGTAGCGGATCACGTTATAAAAGGGTTGAGCTGTACCTGCCATAAATACCTGTTCTTTAATTAGGAGAGCAGATGAGGGAGAACTAGACCCATTGCAAACTGTGGCCTGGACTTTCCATTCACCAGCCTGAGTAAATGTGAAGCTGTGGAATGGATCCCTTTGCACTATTCCTGCACTTTCTGACATAAATCAGGCAGAAATCTACCTGATATCCTGGGGCTATATATTATATATATAATATATATATATATATACTAGCTGAGGAGGGGAGGGGGAGGGGGGGGGAAAGGATGAGAGGGGGAGGGGGGAAAAGGAGGGGAGGGGGAGGGGGGGAAAAGGAGGGGAGGGGGAGGGGGGGAAAAGGAGGGGAGGGGGACGGGGGGGAAAAGGAGGGGAGGGGGACGGGGGGGGGGGAAAGGAGGGGAGGGGGACGGGGGGGGGGAAAGGAGGGAGGGGGAAGGGGGGGGGAAAGGAGGGGAGGGGGACGGGGGGGGGAAAGGAGGGGAGGGGGACGGGGGGGAAAAGGAGGGGAGGGGGACGGGGGGAAAAGGAGGGGAGGGGAAAAGGAGGGGGGACAGTGGACAGGAGGGGGGGACAGTGGACAGGAGGGGGGGACAGTGGACAGGAGGGGGGACAGTGGCCGGGGGGAGGGGGGGGACAGTGGACAGGAGGGGATGGGATGGGGGGGGAGAGTGGACAGGAGGGGGGGGAGAGTGGACAGGGGGGGGGGACAGTGGAAAGGACAGTGGACAGGAGGGGATGGGAGGGGGGGAGAGTGGACAGGAGGGGATGGGAGGGGGGGAGAGTGGACAGGAGAGGGGGGAGAGTGGACAGGAGGGGGGGGAGAGTGGACAGGGGGGGGAGAGTGGACAGGAGGGGGGGTGACAGTGGACAGGAGGGGGGGTGACAGTAGACAGGAGGGGGGGAGAGTGGACAGGAGGGGGGGTGACAGTGGACAGGAGGGGGGGGCAGTGGACAGGAGGGGGGGGAGATTGGACAGGGGGGGGGGAGTGGACAGGAGGGGTGTGACAGTGGACAGGAGGGGGGGGGGGTGACAGTGGACAGGAGGGGGGGAGAGTGGACAGGAGGGGGGGTGACAGTGGACAGGAGGGGTGGGGGCAGTGGACAGGAGGGGTGGGGGCAGTGGACAGGAGGGGGGGTTGGTTTGCTTTAAATTGACGGGTCCCTCCTCTCCACTCCCCTCCACTCCCCCTGTATGTTTCTCCGCTCCTGAGCCCCCCCCCCATGTGTAGCTCCGGTCCCCACTCTACAGTGTATGAGACACAGTGTAACACACACACACACACACGCACACAGACACACACACAGTGTCCCACACACACTGTCACGCTGTGACACACACACACACACACACACACACACACACACACACACACACACACACACACACACACACACACACACACACTCACCTCTCCTTCTGGCCACCGTCATGTTAGTTAGTCCGCGAGGGAGGAAGGGGTCCTTCCGTCCGCTGCCATCTTAGGTGCCGCGTGGCAGCGGTAGGCTGCCCTGGCCAATGCCTGTCCCTGCGCCAGGGAAGTGAGCGGGAGGGAGGTGAGCGGGAGGTGAGTGGAGGGAGCGGGAGGTGAGTGGAGGCAGCGGCAGGCTGCCCTGCCCACTGCCTGTCCCCGCGCCGGGGAGGTGAGTGGAGCGGGAGGTGAGTGGAGGGAGCGGGAGGTGAGTGGAGGCAGCGGCAGGCTGCTCTGCCCACTGCTTGTCCCCGCGCCGGGGAGGTGAGTAGAGGGAGTGGGAGGTGAGTGGAGGGAGCAGGAGGTGAGTGGAGGGAGTGGGAGGTGAGTGAAGGCAGCGGCAGGCTGCCCTGCCCACTGCCTGTCCCCGCGCCAGGGAGGTGAGTGGAGCGGGAGGTGAGTGGAGGGAGCGGGAGGTGAGTGGAGGGAGCGGGAGGTGAGTGGAGGCAGCGGCAGGCTGCCCTGCCCACTGCCTGTCCCCACGCCGGGGAGGTGAGTGGAGCAGGAGGTGAGTGGAGGGAGCGGGAGGTGAGTGGAGGCAGCGGCAGGCTGCCCTGCCCACTGCCTGTCCCTGCGCCGGGGAGGTGAGTGGAAAGAGCGGGAGGTGAGTGGAGGGAGCGGGAGGTGAGTGGAGGCAGCGGCAGGCTGCCCTGCCCACTGCCTGTCCCCGCGCCGGGGAGGTGAGTGGAGGGAGCGGGAGGTGAGTGGAGGCAGCGGCAGGCTGCTCTGCCCACTGCTTGTCCCCGCGCCGGGGAGGTGAGTGGAGGGAGTGGGAGGTGAGTGGAGGGAGCAGGAGGTGAGTGGAGGGAGTGGGAGGTGAGTGGAGGCAGCGGCAGGCTGCCCTGCCCACTGCCTGTCCCCGCGCCGGGGAGGTGAGTGGAGCGGGAGGTGAGTGGAGGGAGCGGGAGGTGAGTGGAGGGAGCGGGAGGTGAGTGGAGGCAGCGGCAGGCTGCCCTGCCCACTGCCTGTCCCCACGCCGGGGAGGTGAGTGGAGCAGGAGGTGAGTGGAGGGAGCGGGAGGTGAGTGGAGGCAGCGGCAGGCTGCCCTGCCCACTGCCTGTCCCTGCGCCGGGGAGGTGAGTGGAAAGAGCGGGAGGTGAGTGGAGGGAGCGGGAGGTGAGTGGAGGCAGCGGCAGGCTGCCCTGCCCACTGCCTGTCCCCGCGCCGGGGAGGTGAGTGGAGCGGGAGGTGAGTGGAGGGAGCGGGAGGTGAGTGAAGGCAGCGGCAGGCTGCCCTGCCCACTGCCTGTCCCCGCACCGGGGAGGTGAGTGGAGCGGGAGGTGAGTGGAGGCAGCGGCAGGCTGCCCTGCCCACTGCCTGTCCCCGCGCCGGGGAGGGAGTTGAGCGGGAGGGAGGTGAGTGGAGAGGGAGGTGAGTGGAGCGGGAGGTGGAGGGAGGTGAGTGGAGAGGGAGGTGAGTGGAGAGGGAGGTGAGTGGAGAGGGATGTGAGTGGAGCGGGAGGTGGAGGGAGGTGAGTGGAGAGGGAGGTGAGTGGAGCGGGAGGTGAGTGGAGAGGGAGGTGAGTGTGATGGGGGGGGGGAGGACAGAGAGAGAGGTGTGTGTGTGTGTCCCTGTGTGTCCTTTGGCCCGTCACTCCGCCTCAGGCCAATGAGAGGTGTGCGGGGGCGGGCGGGCCAAGGGACCAATGAGATTGCCGCTAGGGACATAGGCCATGCAGACATACAGTGCTTTCAGAAATATATAGTAGATATATATATATATATAATATATATATATAATATATATATATATATATATATATATATACAACAAGGGGAAAGCAACCTTTAAATAGCACACGGACATAAGTGAAAGTGTAACAAAAAGAATTTTATTAAAGTGATTAAAACAGGGGATGAAATATAAAAGGAGAGGGGGGCTCAGCACTACCTAGACATTATGGACCTGGAGGCAAGGGTCTAAATAAAGATCCAAAGCAAGACATATACAGGGTACAGGTGGCTTTGTATAAGCACACCTGCGTGACAATCAACCTGCACTGAGATCTTGTGACCACATGTAAAAATATTATGCCATGTAATTTGATGCAATGGTTACATGTTATGGGTACACAAGTGATAGAGGTAACAGAATGCAAAATACGTCACCGCTCAGTAGGTAGATGTCACAGACAGAGGTAGGTCAAAACTCCATGTCAGATGGAAAAAGGTAGGGGCCCCCCTCAGCAAGACTCCCACTCCAACGCGTTTCGACGGGAAACTGTCTTCTTCTGGGAGTGGTGAGGGGAGAAATGGGCTAGCATTTATAGTAAAGATCATTACAGCAAAAATCGCGCCAAAATTACAAGAATTACAGGCAGCTGTGAGAGAAGGGAGTGTTTGCAGCTATGGCAGTGTCATGGGCAGCAGTGACTGAGGAGATCCTGAAGCTACCGCCATCTCGTGGGACACAAAATTTGGGTAAGGATGAGTAGCTTTCCATCAGGGAATTACAGCAGATCCCCTCTGTAGTCATTAAACAATCTGATAAGGGGGGCAATGTAGTTATATGGCCCCAGAGTATGTATGAAAGGGAGGCATACAGACAATTACAAGATACAGCATGTTACTCTGAGTTAGCCTGTGATCCCACACTCAGATTTAAGACTGATCTAGAACGCATATTACATAACGCGCTAGATAATAAGACCATACCAAAATCTAACTATGATGGCTTACTACCCAAATTCCCTGTCATTCCCACATTTTACCTTTTACCCAAAGTCCACAAGAATGCCTCCCGCCCACCAGGACGACCTATAGTCTCTGGCATAGGGGGTTTGTATGAACCTGCCTGCCGCTTCCTAGATTCATTTCTGTGCCTCGCAGTTGTTAATTTACCGTCTTATTTATGTGATACAATGGAGGTGCTGTCCAGGGTCGACTGCATCACGGTCGACGAGGACACTATCCTTGCGACCTGTGAAGTAGAGTCCCTGTACACTTACATCCCCCATCGGGAAGGTCTCCTGGCAACCAGATTCTATCTGTCTATGCAAGACATTCCGGGTGACCTTCGCGATTTCCTCAAGGAACTTTTACAATTTATACTTACCCACAACTATTTTATTTTCAAAACTACATTTTATTTACAAGTCAGAGGCATAGCAATGGGAGCGGCATGCGCACCCTCCTGTGCCAACCTATTTTTTGGGATGGTGGGAAAGGGAGGTAGTCTTCTCAGACCTCCATCGCCACCACAGTGACTTGGGCTTGTTGTGGTTGAGATACATTGATGATATCCTGGTTGTCTGGCATGGCACCAGTGATGCATTTGCAGATTTTCATCAATGCACTCAACCACAACAAGCTCAACATCAAGCTCACTCATTTAAGTAGTCCTACCTCTGTGGTATTTTTAGATGTTCTAATCAGTATCAATAGAACAGGAACGATTGAAACAGACATCCACCGCAAAACTACTGCGACCAACTCCATTCTCCATGTGTCCAGTTTCCATCCCCAGCACCAAGTCTCAGGGATTCCTTGCAGTGAATTCCTGAGACTTAAGAGGAATTGTTCCTCTGATGCTACATTTCAAACCAGCGCTAAAGAATTTAAAACCAAATTTCTCAATCGTGGGTATTCCAAATCCCAGATTCAAAAAGGCTACAATAATTGCCGCAAAGTAACCCGTGAGAGCCTTTTGCAAGTTAGACCCAAATACAAGGGCATGAAACATTAGGTTCATTAGCACCTTCAACCGCCAATGGTCAGATCTTAGGGGTATACTTCAGAAACATTGGGGGACCCTTATGATAGATTCTGAACTCAGGAACACACTTGGCGACCACGCGAGCCTGACAAGCAGGCGTTCCCCGAATTTAGGGGACAAACTAACACGCAATCATTATGTGCCTCAGATTAACCCTACTTTTCTGTCTCAACATCGCAAACTGGGCTTCTACAAATGTGGCATGTGTTCAGCATGTAGACACATGCACCAAACATCTACATTCATGAATTCTAATAAAACACACACATACAAGATACTCTCGTTTATCAACTGTAAAAGCAAGGGAGTAGTATATCATCTTGAATGTCCCTGTGGCCTTGCATATGTTGGCATGACCACAAGAGAATTCCACTTTCGCGTGTTGGAACATACCCGCAACATCAAAAATGCGCAAAGAGATGTAGATTCATGCAAGAAGATCAGCTCAGTTGCGCGTCACTTCTTGCGCTGTCATGGGTCTGACTGTGCGGTCCTTTCTGCATTTGCCTTCGACAGGGTCTCTCTCGGTGCCCGGGGTGGCGACCTTGAAAAGGTTCTGTTAAGGAGGGAGTGCAGATGGATCGTGCAGTTGGGCACCATGATACCACGTGGTCTCAATGACTATCTTGGATTTGCCATGTTTCTATAACTATTGCCCCTCTGGTTTGATCTGTTTTTTAACACTTTGGCCTGTCTGTTCTCTAATGCGTGGTTTCCCACTTTATTCCTCCCATATATGCTCATACTGTGAACCAGCATCCCTGTCCTACACTGAAGATCCGTGATTGCTGTATGGAGATCATCTTTCCACATTAAGAAGAGTCGTGGATATTATTCATTCATATTGAAACCAAGACAAGAGGCATTGTGACGATTCCTTCTACATCTGGAGTACTTATGGGAATTGCTCCGTTACTACAACTATTGTTTGTTCATCCAGCCGAGGACAAGAACACTCCTTATGGATTTTGGTTACTGCATTAATTTTGCACACCGACTGTTCCACTTTCAGTGATGCTTCATCCAGGACTTTTCTAGTTCTACTATGTCCGTATTACATGGTTGAAAATGCTTTCGAATAATTATTGGCCTGCATCCACTTTTAGAGCCACAGATTGTCTCATCTTGTGACACACACTAGGTCTATGCAACTGTGTCATTCTAGTTGTGGTGCAGCCTCATATAATAATGTGACGACAGCCGGATTAGACTTTAGCAACCTGGCACTGTCGTAACATATTGCATCTGTTGCAGGCTAACGTTCAGCATAGTGGATATGTATTTGCACTTACCTGCTTCTATGACTGAACTGCGCCTATCATGCTGAGCTAATCAAATATGTAGATCATTGCACGTATATATCTTAAATTAGGTCACAAATGCACAGGCACATGCCTCAATTAACAAGTCCCCTGGCTCATTGCACTTTCTCCCATTTAGGAGTATCAAAGTATTATTGTTGACATTGTAGCCACAACACTTTATTGGGGTATCCTTACTCAATGGCATATGACATTTATTAAGCATGTACCTTTTCATACTCAGCTACAAACTTATAACATACTGCTGCTTGTTGCACATACGTTCATCTGTATTTGCATTTCCAACTCAGGTCAGCATGCTTCTTAATGTCTTTACCAGCAGCAGCTTCCTCTATTTTTTGCCTGGGGCCTCTTAGAGTGCCTTTTCACTTGCATTTGGTGTATGATCGCCCGTTTTTCTATTTACATGGTTGTCATGACAACCGCATGTTTACACAACGTGATGACGTCATGCACTTTTCCCTTAGACTTGGCAAGCAAGGACATTACAGTCAGTCTCTTGTAAGTGACATCTCTGCCACTTTCTCCCCCACTTGCGGCTGTCAGAGGCTTCAGTGGATAATTTGCCCGTGCGCTATGACGCTCGTGACGTGATGACGTCACATGCGTCATCACCTTATTTACATAGGGGTTGACCTAAGTGTGTACATGTGACTAGTACAGTCCAATGAGATGAGCAATCTTTGCAAAACAGACCCCATGACACTGCCATAGCTGCAAACACTCCCTTCTCTCACAGCTGCCTGCAATTCTTGTAATTTTGGCGCGATTTTTGCTGTAATGATCTTTACTATAAATGCTAGCTCATTTCTCCCCTCACCACTCCCAGAAGAAGACAGTTTCCCGTCGAAACGCGTTGGAGTGGGAGTCTTGCTGAGGGGGGCCCCCAGCTTTTTCCATCTGACATGGAGTTTTGACCTACCTCTGTCTGTGACATCTACCTACTGAGCGGTGACGTATTTTGCATTCTGTTACCTCTATCACTTGTGTACCCATAACATGTAACCATTGCATCAAATTACATGGCATAATATTTTTACATGTGGTCACAAGATCTCAGTGTAGGTTGATTGTCACTCAGGTGTGCTTAGACAAAGCCACCTGTACCCTGTATATGTCTTGCTTTGGATCTTTATTTAGACCCTTGCCTCCAGGTCCATAATGTCTAGGTAGTGCTGAGCCCCCCTCTCCTTTTATATTTCATCCCCTGTTTTAATCACTTTAATAAAATTCTATTTGTTACACTTTCATTTATGTCCGTGTGCTATTTAAAGGTTGCTTTCCCCTTGTTGTTTTCATATCTATTTAACCTTTAGCACCACTGTTTAGTCACACAATATATGACTTATTAACAGGTGTTCTGGACACAATCTATTTAAGTGTTGAGCGATATCTCTGTGTGTCATAATATATATATATATATATATATACGCACGCTAAAATAGAAACTACCCAAAAAAACTAGCTATTTAACATAGAATAATATCTGCTAGTGGTTCTCCAGGGATAGGAATAATGTAACAACAAAAAAAAAGTCTCCCATAAGGGAGCACACGGGTTACCAAAGAAAATAATAACAATTTACTAGTATAAACAAATAAAAACAGGGGAGAAAGTATAAAAGGGAGGGGAACTCCATAACCGCTCCTCTAAGGGACAACGGCTATACTGCAATAACCTGAAAATAACAATGTGAATGTACAACACAATATAAAAGTCTCAGCTAGATGAGACATATGGGGGGGGGGGGAGTGGGGGGGGGGTATAAACTGACCTCTAACTGTGATGAATGGCAACTGATTGCCAGAAAATGATAGTGACAATAGAGTGTTATATGGTCAAAAAGTGGAGAGCACAGGAGCACACAGATTGTATGCTGATTCAGTGCCCTAAATACCACAACAATCATATATTTGATGGTATGGGTTTTGAGCTTGCTGGGATTGTGTGTTTAATAATATTAATTTTTCAACTGGTATCGGTTGTTTGGAGGTTAGTGGCCCCTCATACCAGAGTTTAGGCTCACCCCATCCCACTTTTTAAGTAGCAGTTTTTTCATGTTCCTGTGTAGGACAGACCCACTGAGGTCATTCTCCCTCCAGCAGAGGTAACTGAGAATTTTCAGTGTTAGGACCTGCAAACTGGTCATGCCGTGATGTGGCTGCAGGCTTATAATGCTTTGGCCAAAGGGTTTAACTAAATTACTTTTACTCATGAGAATACTAACATTGAAGTATTTTACGATGTACTTTTTCACATTGGATGTAGCATTGGGCATTTTTGTCTTTTGTTGTAGCCATTCCAAAATTTGCCAGATTGAGTGAAGATATTGGAGGTGTCAGGGCAGGAATGGCAAGGCTGGGGGAAGAAGATGCCTTTAGCAGCCGGGCGAATAGTTCCTCCAGCACAGAGGGGACGCAGGATACTCGGAGAACAAGACAGGTTGTGGTGGTAGGGTACTCCATTATTAGGAGGGTAGAGACTCTAAAGAGAGCAATCTGTTGCCGTGACCACATGAACCGAACAGTTTGTTGTCTCCCTGGTGTTCGAGTTAGGCACGTTGCTGATTGGGTAGACAGATTGTTGGGAGGAGCTGGGACTGACCCAACAGTCTTGGTACACGTTGGCATCAATGACAAAGTTAAAGAAAGAGGGAGAGTCCTAAAAAAATATTTCAGGCATCTCTACTGCAAACTTAAGGCAAGGACCCCCAGGGTGGTGTTTTTGGAAATATTACTAGTGCCATGCACTACCCTAGGGAGGCAGTTGGAGCTAAGAAAGGTTAATACATGCCTAAGAAAGTGGTGTAGAAAGGAGGGTTGGTGGGGTTTTAGAGCACTGGGAGCCCTTTTCTGAGAGGTACCTTCTTTATAGTAGGGATGGATTGCACCTCAAACATGAAGGATCTTCTGTGCTAGAGGGGTTAGAAAGGTTAAAGGAGATTTTAAATTAGGAAGGAGGGGGAGGGAAAAGCAAGATGTAATGTATGTTTATATTTTTATTTATATAGTGCCATCCATGTACATAGTGCTTCACAGCAGTAATAAGTTTAGCCTGGGTCCCCCTGGTCCCCTGTTGTCCCCTTAACTTTCCATAGGCAGCACAGGCTGGGGAGAGTGTCCCCAGTGTCTCAGAGAGTGTCGGCCATTAGGAGTATAGCACAGCGGGGTAACTACAAGTCCCAGCAGCCTCAGGGGCTGCAGACCACATGTTGCCAGGCAACCAATAGGGCTGAAAGATGCATGGCATTTAGAATTCTGACAGTTGGAGTTCTGTCAGTTAGAGGGACTGACAGTTGAAGCCAGGACAGAGAAAGTGAAGGTAGGGTCTGGGTGTCAGTGGCACCTAGATTAGGCCAGATTAACCCTTTAGGTCCAAGATAGGCCCAAATCACCTAATCAGATTGTGGTTTCTACAGGGAAACCCCTAGGTAGGAACATTTCCCCTGTAGCTGTATACAGTTAGTGTATAGTGCTATTTGAAGACGCCGCACAGCGATTTGGGGACTGTGGTCTGGGGCAGGACCACCACCGCACTATCATAGACTATCAAAGGTGAGACTCTCATACCGGAGATCACCCCAGGCAGAGGCGGAGGCTTCGCTTACATCAACGTCACTGGATCAGCGGATCCCTTTTGCTTTTCGGCCACACCCGGGTGCTGGAGCATCTGGGCAGGTACTTCACAATGTGGGTTTTATTTGATGCATGTACTGTACTGTATTTATTTTTTTGCAGGTTGCCCAGTGACTGACATAGAGGAAGAGGTTGGAACGGCGGTGCAACTGCCACGAGTGGAAATTAATTGTAGGCACATAAAATGTAGCAAGTGAGGTTTTTCTTGCTACATTTTATGTGCCTACAATAAATTTTTGTGTATCGTGAAGCCAGCAGTCCTGTCTCCATCTTTCCACTCGTGGCAGTTGCACCGCCGTTCCAACCTCTTCCACTATGCTGCATCTACCTGGTAGGAGCACGCCAACAGCTACCGGAGTCCCACAGTTCAAACAAGTAACCAATTCATTGGTATAGTTTTAGACATTTGCTTGCTACAATCAAGTCACTGGTCACAGAACACCTTTGCAAAAGATCATATATGATTTACCTATGTGTTAGGCTATTGAACATGCATATGAAGAGGTATATCATTAGTGGTTGACTATGTGGGACGACACACGAAAGGGTTAATCAAGCTGTCTTTTGAGTGGGATCAAGATTGAAGGTGCTACAATTTTGGCATTTTTTGGATTAAAATTGAATGTGTTTTTAATTTGAGTCTTGTTTTGGTGATGGCAGGTTGTATATTGCCAGGCATAGTGGCAGCGCATGCCCACAGGGCATGGGTGTGCCACCGTGCCAACCAATTGGTTTATTTGCA
The DNA here is from genome assembly GCF_040206685.1 of Ascaphus truei. NCBI lineage: Eukaryota > Metazoa > Chordata > Amphibia > Anura > Ascaphidae > Ascaphus > Ascaphus truei. The sequence continues at coordinate 322,473,492 of NC_134484.1, forward strand.
TTTGTAATGGTTTTTTTTCTCTATATAATACTGTGTTTTATTTTGGGTCTGTTTTTTTAGCTTGTCCATTTATTGATATAGTGGCAAAGCATGCCCGTATTATACTGTATGGGCATGCTTTAACCCTGTGCCAATCAATGGGTGGAGGGTGGGGGTAGTTAATTGGGAAGGGTGGTTAGGCATCCCGGGTGGGTATTGGAGGGTGGGTTAACCCCTTAATTACTATAGTGGTTATTAATCGCTAAGGTAATTAAGTGATTAGGGGCCATTAGATTGTATATTTTTTATTGTACAGTTGCTGACAACGGAGGACAAGAACAGTGATGAGGATGAGGATGTCCTTCATGCTGGCAGGGCTGAGTGCCAGTTTAATTTATTTTATGCTGCTGGTTGATGTTTTATTTTAAATGAGCAAATGCACTATTATCCATATCTGGATAATAGTCATTTTGCCCATTACTGTACTTTGTGTTGTGGGGGAGAGGGGGGGGGGGGTTGTTGGGTGTACAGGGGGTGGGTTGTGTATCGGTACAGAAGGTAGTAGGTATTTTAATGCTTATTGTGGGTAGAGGGATTGAGTGAAAGGGGTAGTTGCCATAGGGTGGGTAGTCAGGCCTCGGTGGGTAGTGGGAGGGTTTAACCATTTCATTACTATAGTAGTTACTACCTCTAAGGTAATGAAGGGGTTAACCCCTCCCAAAGCCCACCTGAGAGGCTTAACCACCCATCCTGGGTCTATTACCCCCTTCACTCACCCCATCTGCCTCCAATACACCTGGTAGTCTGCCTTAACCCCTTCATTGCTTTAGTGGTTAGCCGCTAAGGTAATGAAGCTGTTTACATTTTATTTTTATTTATAGTCTGCATGAGCAAGGGGTCTCCTGAGCTGAACAAAGTTGATTTCAGCCTCGGGGACCCCCTACATCCCGAGTTACAGGCCCCGCTATGAATAAAAATAAAATGTAAGCAGCTTCATTACCTTAGCAGCTACCCGCTAAGGTAATGAGTTCTTCTTTTGGGGAGCGGGTTGTTTAGTACTAATGTGTGGGAGCAGGGGGTCTTCTGAGCTGAACAAAGTTGATTTCAGCCTCGGAGACCCCCTACTTCCCAATTTACAGGCCCCGTTATAGGGTGCCGGTATATCCTGCAATATTAAAATCCCACAGTCACGGGACCCACAGGAATTTAACATGGTGGCGATACCAGCACCCCATAACAGGGCCTGTAACTCGGGAAGTAAGGAGTCCCAGGACCTGAAATCAATGCCATTCAGCTCCGGAGACCCCCTGCTACAATACTGTAGTATTAAAATTAAATAAACCCCCGCGATCGCATGTTAGAGGTGCGCAGGTAGAGTGACTGATTCAGCCTCTCTCTTAGGCTTAGGCCCCGCTGCACGCGCCCGCACGGCAAGCTTGCTTGCCAGCGGCGCGTGCAAGTCACTGCACCGCGATTTGCGGTCTGCAGTGAACTGTGTTGCACGCTCGGGGGGCGTTGCCAAACGGGTCGGGTGGGCAGGGGCAATGACGAGGGGGGGCGCGGCCATGTTGTGTGTCAGGGAGAAGGGGAATCCGTTCTAAACAGGGACTCATTCCGCCCACAATTCATACAACTCCCAGCAAATACTATTAAGGAAATAAATAATAAAGCAGAAGTTTGTTCCCCCATCCTGCTAATGGTTCCGGACCTCTTGCTTCCCCCCGTCCCTCTCCCCCCCCCCCCCCACACACAGACAACACACACACAACACACACACACACTTCCCCCCCCTACCTTTTGGAGGGAGGGGGGGGAGGAGGGAGAGCCATGCACGGCTGCCTCAGACTTCCCTCACAAGCCGCCTCCCTCCCACCCTAGCTCCTTCCTACTCCCCTCATTGGCTGACTCGTGCACCACGTGACGCGTAAGCGCTGCAAAATACAAGGAGCAGGGAGCTCCGGCAGGCTGATGTGTCACAGCACATAGTCAGCTGTGCAGTGAGGAGGGACTGGGACCGGCTCGGGAGGCTATCAGGAGATTGTGAGTAGCGCGCACGCAGTTGCGAGCGCCGCCGGACGCAGCGGGGCCTTGGCCTTACTGCGCGTCTCTTACAGACAGGTAGACTCAGAAAGGATTCACACAGCAGGGACCCCGCTGTGCTAATCCGATAGACCATTAATCTGCTGTGGCAAATCTCTCTGGGATCTCGGGGAGAATTCTAAAACCAATTCGAGAAATGGTCGGATAACGGCCGCTGCATCTGTACATGGTTACATTAAATGAACAGAGGTCACACAATACAGTCCATTCACAGACATTTCATGGACAGCAAGAGATATGATTATTGGTCTATGTAACATTTACAGACAAGATTAAAATTGTGCTAGAAGAGGTTGGATAAGCCAGCAATGTGTTAGAAGAGGCCCTGCATCAAGGAGCAAATAATCTATAAAGCCCAGTAAATTGGAAAATAGGGTACATGGATTAAAGGGTTGTTGAGTTTCAGATTGAAATAAAGCAGCTTTAACATCACCAAACATCAGCGAACAGCACCCTTTTGGCTGCTCTTCTGGCTGTGGTTTCAAAGTCCTCTGTCCTCCTAGGCTATGAATACTTCAGTGGGCAGGGTTGACAAAACACATAGCAGTAAGCAAACGCAGATGTTAACCCTTAGCACGCTGGTTCTGTGCAGCAGCAGCTCTTTCAGACCCCTTTCAGGCATCCGCCTTTGGGGCGACGCACATGTAGACTGAAGGGAGAATATGATATCATAGGCATTACTGAAACATGGTGGGATGAAACTCATGACCGGTCAGTTAATTTAGAGGGTTATTATCTTTTTTGAAGTGATCAAACATATAGAAGAGGAGGAGGATTATGTTTATAAGTTAAACCAGATTTTACACTTATTGTAAAGAAATATATTTATGAAGTGAATTATGAAAATGTAGAAATGTTGTCGGTAGAAATTAGCAGTGGCGGCAAGAGTTTTAAAACACATGTTTGTAGGGATATGCTATAAACCACCAAATACTGTATCTGTGAGATTGAGAAAAGCAAAATACCTGTGCAAATGGAGAAGACATCAAAACTAGGTCATGTTTTTCATAATGGATGGTTTTTATTATCGAGACATAGACTGGAGCAATGAGATTAGCTTTACAACTAAAGGAGACATTTTTGGGGGTGCTAAAAGACAATTACGTGACCCAAATTATTGAGGAACCCACCAGGAGAGGGGCGATACTGGATTTGGTCATATCAAACAATGTAGAACATTTGTGAAACAGGGATCATAACATGGTCTCATGTGAAATAAAATGATCAAAAGACATATTATAAAAGTTCAACACAGACTTTACATTTTAGAAAGGCAGATTTGAATAAATTAAGGAATAATTTACAAGGAAGAAATTGGGATGACATTCTTGCAGGAAAAAATGTAGAAGATAAATTGGCAGTCTTTCAAACGTTGTTAGATAAATGTCATGATTCCCTCCCATAGTACTCCTCGTAGACCAGTAGGAGCACACAGAGGAGTCTGGTTCAAGCCCTGAATTGGTAAGAACTAGAACAGTCCATGAGGCCAGCTGCCATCTCAATTTGGGTCTAAAACCCCACCCACTCTATTAGTTCTATATTTCTATCCTTGTAAACTTAGGCTACGCTTACAGTGCCTTTGCCGGCGACAGCGATGCGACGGTGACGTCACAATGTGGTTGTTGGAAAAATCAAATTGACTTGATTTCCAAGCCGTCGCGCCGCTTCTACTATAAGCGCACGCGACGGCGGCAATACATTTGTTTTGCCGCGAAGTTGCGTCGCCGTCACTATAAGCGCAGCCTTACTGTTTACAGGTCAGAAGTCAAGATATTCTTTGTTCCACATCACTGTGTCTTTCCCTGTTCCTTTTTATTAGGTTTTCTAGTTCCACAGATCTACAGGTACCTTCTTGTTTGTTGTCTTGTATTTCCTTTGTACTAATTGTCCCCTGCTTGGACTTTGCATGGAGCACTGCAATTATTGCAGCTAAACTTGGTTTGTCCTATTATTTCCTTTGACACTATTTGCCCACTATTTATTATTTGTCCCCGGCTTCTATTCCTTTTTGCATGTTGAGCTGCAATGCATGCACCTAACTTTAGTTTGTCCTGTTATTTCCCTTAGTAATATTTGCCCCCTGTCCTTGTTTCTTCCCTTGGCAACCTTAGTCCTTTCTTATGTAGCTCTGCACGCTTTGCAGACTCCATTTTGTTTTCCCAGTTTGGTTTCCTTTAGTGTAACATAAAACCCTTTCAGTTTTAATTATTTAAGTTTCCTGTCTTTTGTGGGTTTTCATGATGCCTCTGAGGGTTCCATGGTTCCTGATAATAAGTACACTTATCAGTGTATACCTTGGGTAATAAATATAAAAGAAACCAGCCTAAACCAATATGACTAAATAAACAGGTAGGTTAGAAAAAATTGAAAATGAAAAAAGGACTGCATTAGAAATGAAGATCAACCCTGTAACGGATCTGCACCTTAGTTTGCGGTTTGCCTTGCCTTACAGACTTATGCAGCCCTGGAACACTGCTCCTGACCTTTGCTGCAGCTACACCCGGTGTTCACTCATTAAAGCAGTGCTGCCACACGCCCCTTCTGCTATTGGTTCACTGACCTTTAAAGACACCTTTCCCACAATGCTTCCCTGCCGAGCATAACCCTTCCTGGTTGTCACAAGTGTTCTGCCCCAAGCCCTAAGGCTTGGCTCTGTTGAGTACTAATCTCCCTAGTTCTATTCCCTAGTTCATGCAGACTTCTGTTCCTGTGCTGAAGCGGAGTACTCTTCATGTTAACTTCAGATCCCTATTTCCTGAGGCCGGCTGCTAGTCTCATGCAGTGGCCTGTTCCTGTGCTGAAGCGGAGTACTCTTCATGTTAACTTCAGACCCCTGTTTCCTGAGGTCGGCTGCTAGTCGCACGCAGCGATCTGTTCCTGTCTTCTGTGCTGAAGCGGAGGTCTCTCCAGTGTGGAATTCAGCTCCCGGTTTCCTGAGGCTTGCTGTCCTTTCTCTGCAGAGCCTATATGTTTGGTTCCTGGGGCCTGCTGCTCATTCTATATAGCAGAGGTCGTGTCCTGGTTCCTGTGCTGAAGCGGAGTACCTCCTGTGTATCCTCCTGCTTCCTGTTCCTGTGGTCTTCTGCCCTACCCTTAGCAGAGGCCAATCCCAAGTCCTGAGGTCTGTAGCTCTCTCTCTCCTTGCACAGGCCGCTCGGGACTCCTGCGCTGAAGCACTGGTTTTCCGGTGCTGCCTGGCGGCGTGCCCACTCCGGTCTGCCTATCCTTTCCTGAGGCCACTACTATGGGCCGTGGTCGTCACACACGCAGAACTCATGCCCGCGCTCAAGCTTCTAAGCTGAAGCGGGGAACTCCTGACTACCTGTTGCCGAACTCCTGCTTGAATAACGTTTACCCTGATGTCTCCAGTCCTGACCCTGGCTTGTCCACTGATGATGCTGCCATCTTCAGCCCCGACCCTGCTACGTACGATTACGAACTGCGCAATCCGGATCAGCCTGCGCGGTCTAAGGTCGGTGCTTATACAACCCCACCTCAGCCTCGCGGTCCGACCCAGGTTTGTGGCGAGCACAACCGTGACAGTATGCTCGGCCCCACAAACTCGGACCGTCCTGTGGTGAGGGTTGGCAAGTTTCTGTCTGAAATCCTGTCCTGGCCTGCAGACCAGTCCCAGTATCTGTGCGAAATACTACCTCGTTTTGAAGGTGTATATATGTATGAAGGTTTAATCCCTTTGCAACAATGATGCCGTTACGATCTCATTAGTAAGGCTATTTGCCTCAAGGACTTAAAACAGTCTCTGGCCGCTTGTGTTCACTCCCCTGGTTCCCCTTTAACCTGGGATAATGTGAACCCTATGGGACTGGCCTACGCCCAAGATGCACTCTATGCCCTGGCCTTATCACTGGACATTCTCGTAGTACGAGAAGACCCTCTCTTCATGTTGGCTCACGCACAAAACACACTCTGTGTACTGTCCCTGACTTTGGACATTTGCATAAAGGAACAGGACCCTCTCGTCGCCAGCTACGCTGCCGCTTGGCAGTCCCCCTGTGCTGCCAGTCCTGTCGCTAAACCTGGGGACATATCTCCCTCTCCAGGAAATGACCAAACTGTCTCACTATCACTGCCCCCTAACGTAGAAGCTGCCACGGTCCCTAGCCCGGATTGTACGCCTGCTTTCTCTGACCCCATTGATATGTCTACGTTAACCCCTGCCGATCAGCCCTGGGAGGTTCCCCTGGAGTCTACGTATGTTTCTCTAGCCAACACTAAGGCTCTAGTATCCAAGAATGAATCCCTTTTCCCCTCTATTTCTAGCTCTGAATCCCTAACTTCTGTACTTGAGCTTAGCCCTGTCTTAACCCCTGCTAGTCAGGCCTATGAGTTTTCCACTGTAAATCCCTGGTTTTCTGAGGTCTGTGTGTCTCTCTCACAGTGTAAGCTTTCTTTACTCTCTCTTTCTAACTCTGAATCTCTCATTCCAGCCCTTGAGGTTTTTCCTGCTTTAACCCCTGCTAGGCAGTTCTGCGTGCTCTCCCCGTCAGAGAAAGAATCCTTTCTACCTCCACATTCTAAGCTTGAATTTCTAAGTTCTGTTCCCAGGGTCATTTCTGTATTAACCCCTGTGGGGCAGCTCTCTGAGTCCCCTTTGGTAATTCCCTGTTCTCCCCCAGCCATGGACACGTCCCTAGCTCCAGAGTAGAAATCCCTTGTCTCCCCTATTACAGAGAAAAAACTCTCTATGTTCTACTCTCAGGTACTGTCTGCATTAACCCCTGTAAATTCTTGCTGCCTCCAAGTTAATGCCTTCGTTTTAGCCTCAGAGAATGGATTCCCCAGTCAGACAGCAGTGGTTGCATTGAAGGATTCCCCTAACCTTGCGGAGTCCTTAGAAATTCTTTGCTATAAATCCCCTGCTTCAGCTCAAGTTTCCGCTGCCTTGCCTTCAGAGACTTCGGCTAAAGTTCTGGTTCCAGTTAAATGTATTCAGGGACCAGTTCTTTCCCTAAGCTTGGTCTCGGAGTTCCTCCTCCCGGGTATTTCGCTGAACCAGCCTGTCACCCAGAGAGCGGTGATCTCTGCTTCAGCCCAAAGTCCCCACGTTATGGAATCTGCAGTCATTTCTGGTTTCCCAGACACTCCTTACCAAATACCCACTTCAGAGACCAGTACATTTATGATTACCCCCCTTTTACTGTCTGTGTTCTCCTCTTCTCAAAGCGTAGGGTTAAAAGCGTACAGTGGTCATTATGCCCCTCCTGGGGTTCATGTTGTGTTCCCAGGAATGTTTGCTGACACACTGCCTTCACTCAAAAGTGACGCTTTTTCATATGTGCTAGCTAGAAGCCTGCACACAGTTTTCCCTCTCTGAAATTTGCCTGGTCGGTCCCGATACTCTGAGAGGTAAAAAAACCCCTTCGGATTCAGAATCTCCCCCTATAGAGGCCGTCCTTGCTTTTGGTTCCCCTGATTTCTCTGCCCATGCAAACCCTCCAGGGATCAACATATCAGTTGTTACGCCCTTAGTACAGTCTGAGACCACCCTGCCTATATTTTTAGTCCTGGTGTTTAAATCTGAGCTATTTAGTTTTCCTGCCCTTGCTAAACCTCAGTCCCTCAGCACTGCATCTATATATGCCCCAGCAACCGTTGGGTTACTCGGGGTAAAAATTAAAGCTCCTGTCTTAAAGGGTATTTTTTCACACATGTCTAGCAAACCTAGAACCTCAGTGATTGATTCTAAGTCACTTATCACTATATCTGATTTTCTCACTAGCCAAACCCAGACACCCTCACCACTGGCTAGGAGTCCCGTTATCCGAATTTTTGCACTAGTAAACACGCCTATTCATGTTTTTGTCTTGTCAAGTACCCCTGTTGTTAGGATCCTTGCAGTTTTGGATAAGACTCCTTGTGCTCCTAAGGTGTCTGCTATTAAGAGTTTCCATGGTTCCTATTTGCCGCTTGTTGTCTCTCTAACTCCCATCAATACTCCCCCATTATCCGTCACTTACTCTCAAGCCCAGCTCCTGATGCTAGTTCTCCTATCAGTACCCCTGCCTTGCTAGATGTTTCTGTTATGGACTCCGAGCCTCCAGCTCCAGAGTCGATTCCTCGACTCGCTGCCGCTTTTGTAGTCTCTCAGGCCCCTGTCACTAAAGTACAGACTTCAGCTTCTGTTGTTAGCTTCCCTCCCGCCGCTACCCTTGCTCTGCCTTATTCTCAAGTTCCTGATATTAAAGCCCCAAAGCCTATTCCTACTCCCCAGACATTACTATCTCCCACTGAGGGTTCCCCAGTATTTTGGAGCTCCACTGCTGATTGCTTCTCTGCCTCTGCTAAACCATGGTTTTCCCCCTCGGAGCCTTCTGTTGCCCCTGTTATTTCCTCTGTGTTGGAAATACTCTGAAAGTATCCCAAGATTTCGGTCTCTATGCCTGGTTTACTGCTTGCCTTGTCACCTTCCATACCAATACCTGGAAATGGTCCCACCCACCCTATACCCTCGCTGACCACTACCTGGGAGACCTCTGGAGGAGAAGACCCTCTCAAATTTCTACATGCAGAGGTCAGCCTAGACTTTGTCTGTCCCGAAGGTCGCCCTGGTATTTTCGGCCAACTATCGATGCCGCTTATCCTGAACTCTGGTCCCATTACTAAAGACTGGGCTCCCAGTGGGGGTTCTTCTGCCATTTCTGCCCCGAAAACCCCTGGTTCTTCACAGCCCTGGATTCCCAAGCCATTTCGCGTGGCGAGCCATGTACCAATGTTGTCTCTACCACCACTTTCATATCCTAGAACAGGACTCACCAAGACACAGCTCATTTACGGAGCCCCTTGCCGCCTAAAAAACTTTAGGAACAACTCAACGTCCCCGAGGCCCATGGATGGCCCTGACTGGCCGCAGTTCTCACTGGGGGGTGGGGGTACGCAAAGGAGTGCCCACGAGTCTCTGGACCATGACTCTAATCCCAATCCCAGACAGTTCAGGAACAATTCCAGGTTCCCCAACTCTATGAGTGGTCTTATTCGCCCGCAGGTCTCATGTGAAGGGGGGGGGGGTACTGTAACGGATCCGCACCTTAGTTTGCGGTTTTCCTTGCCTTACAGACTTATGCAGCCCTGGAACACTGCTCCTGACCTTTGCTGCAGCTACACCCGGTGTTCACTCATTAAAGCAGTGCTGCCACGCGCCCCTTCTGCTATTGGTTCACTGACCTCTAAAGACACCTTTCCCACAATGCTTCCCTGCCGAGCATAACCCTTCCTGGTTGTCACAAGTGTTCTGCCCCAAGCCCTAAGGCTTGGCTCTGTTGAGTACTAATCTCTCTAGTTCTATTCCCTAGTTCATGCAGACTTCTGTTCCTGTGCTGAAGCGGAGTACTCTTCATGTTAACTTCAGATCCCTATTTCCTGAGGCCGGCTGCTAGTCTCATGCAGTGGCCTGTTCCTGTGCTGAAGCAGAGTACTCTTCATGTTAACTTCAGACCCCTGTTTCCTGAGGTCGGCTGCTAGTCGCACACAGCGACCTGTTCCTGTCTTCTGTGCTGAAGCGGAGGTCTTTCCAGTGTGGACTTCAGCTCCTGGTTTCCTGAGGCTTGCTGTCCTTTCTCTGCAGAGCCTATCTGTTTGGTTCCTGGGGCCTGCTGCTCATTCTATATAGCAGAGGCCGTGTCCTGGTTCCTGTGCTGAAGCGGAGTACCTCCTGTGTATCCTCCTGCTTCCTGTTCCTGTGGTCTTCTGCCCTACCCTTAGCAGAGGCCAATCCCGAATCCTGAGGTCTGTAGCTCTCTCTCTCCTTGCACAGGCCGCTCGGGACTCCTGCGCTGAAGAACTGGTTTTCCGGTGCTGCCTGGCGGCGTGCCCACTCCGGTCTGCCTATCCTTTCCTGAGGCCACTACTATGGGCCGTGGTCATCACACGCGCAGAACCCATGCCCGCGCTCACGCTTCTAAGCTGAAGCGGGGAACTCCTGACTACCTGTTGCCGAACTCCTGCTTGAATAACGTTTACCCTGATCTCTCCAGTCCTGACCATGGCTTGTCCACTGATGATGCTGCCTTCTCCAGTCCCGACCCAGCTATGTACGACTATGAACTGCACAATCCGGATCCGCCTGCGCGGTCTAAGGTCGGTGCTTATACAACCCCACCTCAGCCATGCGGTCCGACCCAGGTTTGTGGCGAGCACAACCGTGACAAACCCTAAACAGTTCGTAAAGTTCTTTACTAACAAAAGAATTAGAAAAGAGAATATAGGACCATTTCAGTGTGTGACAGGCAGGAACATTTTTGGAGATAAGGAAAATGTGGAATTATTAAATAAATTATGTGCCTCTGTATTTACCAAGGAGGAGCAAATTGCAACAAGAGGAAGCCACAACCTCTATATTAACAAACAATTGATTAACGGAGGAAGAAGTGCACAGCCAGCATGATAAAATTAAAGTAAATAAGGCAACTGCTTCCCAGTGACATGCACCCAAGGGTTCTTAATGAGCTATGTTTCAGTAATAGCCAAACCATGGTATTTAATATGCAAGAACTCTATTACCCTAAAAAAAAATGTGATATATAATAACCATGGAACTACAGACCTGTAAGCCTGACATCAATAGTGGGGAAGCTACTGGAAGGTTTAGTATAGGATTAAATTCATGAATACCTAATAGATAACAAAATTATTAGTAATAGTCAGCATGGATTTATTAAGGATAAGTTGTGCCAAACTAACCTCATTAGTTTCAGTTGATGTGGTCTACTTAGATTTTGCAAAGGCTTTTTATACGATGCAACAACATAGGTTAGTGTACAAAATAAAGGAAATTAGTCTCGGTAAAAATATTGGTACAGTACCTGGATTGAAAACTGGTTGAAGGATAGACAACAGAGGTTTGCATAAATTGATCTTTATCGGGTTGGGCTAAAGTTGTGAGTGAAGTACCTCAGGGATCGGTACTGGGACCCCTGACTTTTAACTTTTATATTAATGACCTTGTGGTAGGCATAGACAGCAAAGTCTCCATCTTTGCTGATGACACTAAATTGTGTAAGGTAGTCGAATCAGAGCAGGGTGTATTCTCTCCAGAATGACTTGGAAAAACTGGAAACTTGGACAAGTAAATGGCAGATGAGGTTTAATGCAGATAAATGTAAGGTTATGCAGTTGGGAAGCAAGAATAAACAGGCTACTTACAAATTAAATGGGTCAAAATGAGGTCAACATTTGAGGAAGAAGGATTTAGGAGTGCTTGTAGACAGTAGGCTTAGCAATCGTGCCCAATACGTAACAATGAACATCAAATGGACACTCCTTGTGAATATATAATACTGTGCACAAATATCTCAAAAGTAGATGTAAATCAAGATATCAATAGTGTATTGAAATTATGTGCAAATTTATTTTTAACTAAACAAATCGTTGGTATTCTCTGTGACCAAACGTGATACCAACAGGTTAAAAGAACTGTGATTATAAAATGTGGTGATTGCTGGCCAAACCAGTATGAACTGTCCTTAAAGTTCCTAGGATAATTTGTTGAAGAGATAGGGAAGCACTGTAACTCTACCACTCATTATACAAATGAAACAGACACATTTTAAAATAAAAAGAATACTTAAATTGGAACAAATAAGCTGTGTGATCTTGTAGCTTTTCAAATCTCTGTAGCCTCACTGTCATCACACACACACAGTGTCATCACACACACACACACTGTCATCACACACACACACACACACACACACACACACACACACACACACACACACACACAGTCATCACACACACACACACACACACACACACACACACACACACACACACACACACACACACACACACACACACACACACACACACACACACACACACACACACACACACACACACAGTCATCACACACACACACACACACACACACACACACACACACACACACACATACACATACACATACACATACACATACACATACACATACACATACACACACACACTGTCATCACACACACACACACACACACACACACACTATAGCCGCGCACATTCAACCGCGACACTCTCTGTGCACATGGCCGGACGAACCACCGGACGAAACGCACTACCTATGTAGCTAACACTCATGATTACTCCCCTGTGCACATGCCCAGACAAACCGCCCGACGAACCGCACTTCCTATAGCCTCCCACATTCAACCGCGAGACAAACCGCAGGACGAACCGCACTCCCTATAGCCGCACATGGCCACCCATATCGCACACACACGACGACACATACACTCCCTGTAGCCCTGCACTCTACCTTTATGCCTTACTAAAAACACATGTATTACAATAAATATATATTAAAATAATGTCGTGCGCAGTTTTAATTTCTATTACACAAATGGCCACACGTACCTTCACCTACGCACTCTTTATTAACTTTCTAAAATGGCCGCCACACCAACTTACAACATGTACCTTACATTGACATTATACAATGTCCCACTCCCTCCCCGGTGCTCAGTCACCTCCCTCCCCGGCGCTCACTCACCTCCCTCCCCGGTGCTCACTCACCTCCCTCCCAGGCGCTCAGTCACCTCCCTCCCCGGCGCTCAGTCACCTCCCTCCCCGGCGCTAAGTCACTAAGTTTAGTCAACTAACCCCCGGGGGTCTGAATGAATGTCTGGATACCAGTACTCTGGTATGAGCTATAGGTTCGGTTCTGTTTCTGTGCTCTTTGGTCCATTCCCCCCATCTCTGGATTATTCCTTCCTTTCTTCCCTTTTTCCTTGCCCTCCCCCCCTTCTCCCCCCTTTTATCCCCCCCTCTCTCCCCCCCCTTCCCCCATTCCCCCATTCCTTCCTTCACCTTCCATTTTCTCTACTTGAATTATCATATAAATATCCTGTATGGAATATGTTGTTTCACAAAATCTGTGTGTTGGGGCAGATGGAATTTTGTGCATATCATGCATGGATGCAGTATTAGTCATCATGCGTGTTTGTGTGCAGTTTTGAATGTCAGAACACACAGAGACTATTTAGACCTCTAGTATTGATACTTTCAAATTGTAATATTGAATGTAAATTTATGAGATCAAATTGGTGTTTATTGTATTTTTAATATCTAACAATTACTATAGTATTATTGAATAGATCGTATATTAATTATTTCTCCAAACTTTACTTAGTGGTACATGTTTAATGATGTTTTAACCATTTTTATTATTATTTTGATGTAATTATCTTGTGGCTATGTTATTATTATAAATTTATTTCTGGGGCGTTCTGCGATTCATATTTGATTATCAAAATAATTCTAGCGATATTTTTAACTAGATACATCTAGGCTCGTTATTAGGGGCATAAATATCACAAATTGGTGCACCAATAGAATCGCAGACACTCCAGTATATATATCCAGCCACTCTTGTTTGTGTACAAATCCCTTTGATAAAGTTGCAGTATTGTGACGAAACGCGTCAGGGACGTAAATTTACGACACTACGTCACCACGTTGTCTGCGTGCTTTATGGCCGGAGCATGCAGGATCAGATTTGAGGCCTACTCTGATGACACATTGCGTGGAGGACTTCATTTGATCGCGGAAAATAACGGACACTGTCGGATGCACAGCTCAAGGGTTCCAGTTGGATTCCAATACATCACGGGACGGCCTGCATCGGTGGTGATATTATTGTCACAAATTGCACTTTTATCACTTATACTTTGTAAGTGTTTTTAATCCCCCATACCAACCCCTCCCCATTAAACTGTACAGGATCACACTATGGGGCGTGCGCTTTCTGTTTTGTTTTTGTATGTATATATATAATGTGGACAAAACAAACAAGAAAGTAGCGCCAATAATGAGTGGTAATGTGCTATAGTGTAAACATGTGGAATATATAGATAAAGAAAGTTGCCGTTGCGATGAAACGCGTCAGGGACGTCACTACGTTACTACGTCACGACACTACGTCAATACGGATGTGCGCGAACTGGTCGGGTCGCGCAGGTTGTTTGCACAGACCTTCTGTTCCTCTGCACTGAGTGAGAAACCCAACCGAGCAGCAGAAAACTCACGGAAAGGCTACACCAGGTGGTTTACGATTCTGACTGACTACAAGTTCAGAGCATCATCTTTCCGGTGGACACTATCCATGGATTGCGGTGATTTTTCAGCTTGGTGGTGATATTTATTCACAATCGTGCTTTTATATTTGATATCTTGTGAGTGCGATTCTTACCCCTTTCCCTCTCCCATCCCCACCCAATAAATTGTTACTATTTTACGCTATGGGGCGTGCGCTCTCTCCTCTCTGTATATATATATATATATATTTATATATATATATATACAGTGTTTGACAAATCCATTAAAATACAGGCCCATGGCGACTGGATTTGACCCCGTGGCGACCTCATGGCCAACACCAAGCAGGGTGGGATTGGGGGCGGGACTAGGTGGCGAATAGATTTTTTGGTTCGGCGAGTAGATTTGTGGGTGATTTGTCAACCACTATACTGCACCGACACACTTTATTCGAGCAAATACCCAGTATGTACCTGGCAGATACCTGGAATGCGCCGCTCCTCACCTCTGACAAGCCCCGTTGCGTTTGCCTTCCCAGCCTGGGTTCATGCCTGGCTGACGGGCGGCTAATCTGTTAAATGATAATGATTAGGATTTAATAGGCTGCAATGCTTCGCGTGTCTACCAGATGGCATAAATTCATGAATTGTAATGCAGTATATATATATATACTGTGCAGTATTGCAGCCAGCGGGAATAAAATGCTTCAATCCCTGCTTGGAAAATACCTCAATGCACTCGGGCAGAAAACAGTCACAAACCTCAATACACCCGGGTATACCCGAATTCGTGGGACTAGCCGAGCTCGAATAAAGTGTGTCGCCAGTGTATATATATATATATATATATATATATATATATATATATATATATATAGAATCCAATGCACATCCGGCACACCATATGCAAGTAAATAAGTTTTGGTGCTTATCCCATAAAGCAATAACAGACCATACGATACCGGTTGCAACACGACATCAAGGGACAGCACGCAGGTAAGTAAATCAAAAATGTTCTATATTTGATAGAAGACACAAAAACCGACGTTTCGGTCCCCCAGTGGGACCTTTCTCAAGGTGGTGCAATTGAATGCAGTGCACAATACATGTATTGTGCACTGCATTCAATTGCACCACCTTGAGAAAGGTCCCACTGGGGGACCGAAACGTCGGTTTTTGTGTCTTCTATCAAATATAGAACATTTTTGATTTACTTACCTGCGTGCTGTCCCTTGATGTCGTGTTGCAACCGGTATCGTATGGTCTATATATATATATATATATATGGAAAAAGAGAGGAGAGAGCGCACGCCCATAGCGTAAAAAAGTATATTTAATGAGGGGAAGGGGAGGAGGGGGTAAAAAATGCACTTACAAAAGTACAATAAAAATAAGCATTGCGTGATTATAATCACCACCATCCGGTTAATACTGCATCATCTTGGGGCAATCCCAGTCTCAAAGCATAAAGGATCGACGTCCCAGCAGGTATCCAGGGCAGGTAAAGGCTGTATAAGAGTCCAAGAAAGTGGCTCCGTTTTCACAAGCCTCTGTAGCACTCGCGCATGGATCAGTCTGCTCCAGCGCTTAGTGATGACGTAATGTCAATGCGTCCAACGTGATGACGCTCCCTGACGCGTTTCGTCACTCACGGGTAACTTTTTCAAAGGGAAGTGTGGAGAAGGGGAAGGTCCGGTATTTAAATACAAAATCCAATGATGTTAATTGAATGGAACGCCCCAACTCAGCTGAAAAAGTGCTTCGTGCTGTCTACAAATATACCACCAATGAATATATATAAAATACACATAATAAGATAAAACCTATAAGAATTGGAGGAGATGGAGTATAAAAGATATACCGCAGATTGTAAATACTATACCTAAGGGGAATATACACATCCTATATATAATCAATAAGAGCTGAACAAACTAACATTAAGCACATATAAGGAAAATATTCTAAAAACATATTTAAACATCCATTTACTCGTATAAAACAATATGGGTAAATAATTAACCCTTAATAGCAAACATGCATAGTAGTGCAGTTCCCATAAAGGGCTTGTGCATATAAAAACAGTTACAGATATATCAGAACTAAAAACATAAAATAATATATAAAAAATATATAAAAAAATATACATAGAATAAGTACATATATACACATATAACAATAAACTAAGAAGTCAAAAAACAGATTCTTGACCCTTTATATATTATATGAAATCTAACCTATAATATCTTATCTCAAGCGGATACTTGGGTATAATAGAAATGATAGAGAACATACATGTTGGGAGTCTATATGCCACGAACAAAGCAAGATGTCTGGAGGGACATTAGAGGATTATCACAATACAATAAAGTGATGGTATCACCTGTAATAAAATATATAATGAATTGTGGTGTATTCAGTGATACTTATAATAAGTGTATATGAATCAGTGTAAAAATACAACTAATATCTAAACTATGAATACCACTAAACAACCATGGATTTCCTATAATTTAATTATCATTTATGATAGTGTAAACTTTAAGTAGTGGATTATATATAAGTGATTAAAAGGTGTGCTAAATGGTGTAAGATATATAGTGTGAAATAAATTTAATTTATATATGTTTTAACCCAAAGAACCAATGTATTTAAATGAAAATAAAAATAATAACTCAAACTCCAGAGTGGGGGGGGGGGAAATGGGGGGGGGGGGGGAGGAAAGGGGGGGGGGGTGAATAGGAAGGGGAAAGGAGGGGAAAGGATGAAGAAGAGATCCAAACAATGGATGACACAGAACAGCAGAGGAAGTCTAGCAGGAAGAGACGTCCAAGAAAAAATTAAACAAATGTGCTAACATCCAGGCATTCGTTAAGTCCACCCGGGCTTAAAGTGCCCAGTTGGTGGATCCAGAAAGTTTCCCGCCTGCAAACGGTCTTGAACCGGTCGCCACCTAGAGTACACGGTGAAATTGTCTCAATTCCCATTATTTTCATAGTCTTAGGATCCTGCTGATGGAATAATTTGAAGTGTCGAGAAACACTATGATTGTTAAGACCTTTAATTACATTTCTCCTGTGTTCCAGGAAACGCATGCCAAGAGTCCTAGTGGTGCGTCCAACATATTTTAAACTGCACCCACACTGAATTAAGTACACGACATAAGTGCTGAGACAATTAATAGAACTACTGATGGCATGCGTAGTACCTCTACTTGAAGAACAGACGTGTGTCTGATTCAAGAGATGCCTGCAGGTAATACATCGACTACGGCCATATGGGTGATTACCCAGTGGACCCTTGTGAATTTTGGCATTAGTAGGAGTCGAGGAAGACCTGAGTCTAGTGGGAGCTAGCATACTCTTAATACTTCTAGCCTTCCTGTATACTACAGTAGCTCTATCAGGCAGAACGGGTCCTAAATGGGGGTCACACTTCAGGATGGACCAATGATTATTAAGGATTTTATTGATAGATTTAAATGACTGGTTGTAGGTGGTTATGAACCTCACTGTAGACACCTCAGTATCTGTAGTTACCACTGGGGTATCATAACTTAAGCGTATCCCCTTATTTTGTTTATTTTTAGACTTATTTAATAAGGCTAATCTGTCAAAGGAGCTCACCCTGCTGAGAGAGTCGGAAATCAATTCAGGATCATATCCTTTGGAAAGAAACTTGTTTCCAAGTGATACAGACTGGCTTTTGAAATCAATATCCCTTGTGCAGTTCCTACGTAGTCTGTGGAACTGCCCCAGGGGAATATTGTCAAGCCATTGCTTGTGATGATTGCTGGACGCATGAACATAGCTGTTGACTGACACAGACTTAAAGTGTGTGGTAGTAATAATATTCAGGTCTGTGTCTGTACTGAGGGCCAGATCCAGAAAGACAGTGGACAAACTATTGATTTCAAATGTGAATTTAAGTCCAAACAGATTGTCGTTGAAGGAACTCAAAATACCGGATAGGACCGACTCTTCCCCATCCCAAATCATAATGATATCATCTATGAAGCGGCCATAGTACACGAGACCCACCCCAAGCAAGGTGTTCTGCCACACAAAGGACTCCTCCCAGTGCCCCATGAAGAGGTTGGCATAGCTGGGAGCGAATCTCGTGCCCATGGCCGTTCCACAGATTTGCAGGTGAAAATTATCTTCAAATAAGAAATAATTATGCGTGAGGATAAAGTGAATGCTTTGTAAAATAAAGTGCTTGTGCTTTTCCGGAAATAATAAATCCGTGTCCAACCAATATTTAATTGCTTCTAACCCCCTGGCATGCTCAATACAGGTATAAAGTGATGTGACATCACATGTCGCCCATAGATAGTTTAATTTCCACCTAATATCAGAAATGGAGTCGATGACATGGAGCGTATCCCTAATATGGGACCTGAGCTTAGCTACATAGGGATGGAGAAAATAATCAACATATTGGGATAGGCCCGATGTCATCGACTCCACGCCTGAAACTATGGGTGTGCCAGGGGGATTGGACAGGGACTTGTGCACCTTGGGTAAGTGATCAAAAATAGGAGTGCAGAAATGTGAAGAAAATAAAAATTTAAATTCAGATTTGGAAATGATCCCATCACCCAGTGCAGTGGTAAGGAGTTCCTTCAACAACAACTGATAGGTGTCCACTGGATCGGACTCTAACAAAGTGTAGGAAGCCAAGTCACCCAGGAGTCTGCGTGCCTTGAGGAGATACGCCGATAAGTCCTGGATGACTATGCCTCCCCCCTTGTCGGCCTGTCGGATAACCACATCATGATTCACCTTTAGCTTGTTCAATGCGTCCAGCTCACCTCTGGATAAATTGAGATTGAGTTTGGTTGGTTTCGCACACAATGACTCGAAGTCACGTAAAACCAGATTGTAGAACGTGTCCACAAATCCCCCCTTGGATTGGTAAGGGAAGAAGACTAACCTAGGTTTGAAAGGTGAGTGTATAATATTACAATCTTCATCAAAGTCTACCTCCACAGACCTGGTTGGATGAATGGACAGTTCAAAATTGTCAATAGGTGCTGGTGATCCCGATAATGAGTCCGACTCTCTCAGCAGTGAAGTGAGCGCATCAATGCAGACTGTTTCCTGTGTATTGAAGACAATGGCAGGGTCATTACATTTGATATTAGTCTCCTGAATCTTAAAGTATCTATTCAAAGTCATTTTTCTAATAAAACTATTCAAATCAATGAACAGCTGGAATAAATTGGGGCCCGTATTAGGGGCAAAAGAAAGACCCCTCTCTAATAACGACTTTTCACAATCTGTCAATACAATGGATGAGAGGTTGAATATACTACTACTCTCTAATGGTGTAACTACTCTTCTTCTGTTTTCCTTCTTCCTCTGGACGACTCTGCCTGCCCTAACTCCTCTGCTCCTCTTTTTCCCTGACCCAAAGGCCTGTTTGGGGCCTCTCGGTCCCAAAGGGGATAATGTTTGTCTGGATCTCTCCCCTTCGTCCTCCCCTCCTGCCTCGGAGTCCTGTCTAAAAAATGGGCTGACCTGTGAGTGGTATTGGGTTCTTTGGACCTGGCCCCTCTACCAATGTCAGCTGACGCCCCATCCGCATCCCGCACACCAGGGCCACCAGATCCCCCCACAGCGTCCCCGGGAAGAGGCTCGACCTCAAGGACCGTATATCCTCCACCAGTGTGGAAATGTGGGGGGCCACTGGAGGAATTCTGGGTCCCCTGCTGCACCGCATGACTGGAAGGGGCATGGCTAGATGTATCCCTGGATTGGTAGGAACCACCTCTTCCAGACCGAGAGCCTGACCTGTACCTCCCTCCCTTTCTATGATTATAATTCTGTGTCCGTTTCCAGACCCTCACTTTGTTCGTGGCATAGTCCTCCTTATCACGATTAAGTTTGATATCTTTCCTATCAATAACCTCTTTTTCAAAGGTAATAACTCTCCTACTGGTTTTCTCATCATATTTTTTAAATTCTTCAGTATCACAGTATGGTTTTAATGTAACCTGAATTTACTCAATCTCCAACTCCAATTCTTTGACTTTCGTGTCTCTAAAATCAATTAAAAGTTTCATTAATGAGAATGAACACCTGTCTAGTGTCTCATTCCATTCCCTGGTAAAATCTATATTAGTTTCAAATGTAGGGGATTTAGTCACCCTTAGACCTCTGGGGATGATCTTACGGTCTATATAATCTTGTAAGGAACATGCGTCCCACCAGTGTCTCATCTCCTCCTTCATTAATGTTTCTAATGTAAAAAAGTTTCCTTTAATATCTATTTTATTTTCAATATCCATATTGTTCTCAGTAATTAATAAAGGAATTAATCCACTCCTTCTGGAATGCCTCTCTTTAGCTGATATACTTAAATGATTTGCATAGGCGCCACAGTCCCTTAATAATCAACAGTGTAGATGACAAAGTAAAAATGCAAATAAGTGCAATAAACAAAAAAATAAAAAATAAAAAAATTAAAATTGCAAAATGTAATATATGAGATATTATCAGATTGGATACCTCTCAACCTTACCAAGGAAATGTGCTAAGATTTCCCACAGATACACTAATTGTTTGGAATGGGAAGGGAGCGATCCAATCAGGTATACCCCATACAAGTGAATACACGTGAAACAGCTATAATAGTGCAATATGATGTAATTAGAAAATGAATAAAAACAAAACTAGTTGAGGTGAAAACGTCTTGTCTTCAAAAGAGTGAATTAATAAAAAGTGAAGTACAACCAGGAGGTGTGTAGATATTACTTCTTCCTTTCAAAGGCGAGTTGGAACCACTCTGCTTTCACACCAGTAGACTATGCCAGATAATCAGCTCTCAGCAGGGTATATGCAAAAACAAAAGACACAGAGCGGCCCAATAGTGCAGATTGCAATACATAGGATTTATGTTGTAAAAAGGTAAGAGATGTACTCACACTAAGTACAAAGTTTCTGTACACATTGTGGTGTATTCAGTGATGCTTATAATAAGTGTATATGAATCAGTGTAAAAATACAACTAATATCTAAACTATCAATACCACTAAACAACCATGGATTTCCTATAATATAATTATCATTTATGATAGTGTAAACTTTAAGTAGTGGATTATATATAAGTGATTAAAAGGTGTGCTAAATGGTGTAAGATATATAGTGTGAAATAAATTTAATTTATATATGTTTTAACCCAAAGAACCAATGTATTTAAATGAAAATAAAAATAATAACTCAAACTCCAGAGTGGGGGGTGCGGGGGGTGGAAAGGGGGGGGGGGTAGATATAATATTATCATTTATTCTTAGCACGGATATTTACCTTATTATTGTTTTCACATTTATCCAGAGGCGCTGCTTTCTTTTTCTGTTTGTCTAATATATATATATATATATATATATATATATTCTTTTTTTTAAATGGGCATGGATTTAGGGCCTCATGCAGTAAGCGTTGATAAGGGTTTTTTCGCCATTTTCCCGCCAAAATTGGGTTTGAGATTCAGTAAGCGCCGATAATTGCTTGATTTCGCCAGGTTTTGTATCCGAGAATTGTGTTATGGCCAGTCGCCTGCCGATAAGCCAGTTTTCGGCACTTATCGCCACTTTTTTTATTCGGCTGTATTCAAGTAGCAAAATCAGCTTATTGGGGCTGATCGGCACTAAGAAACTGAGACTTCATGGCCAATTTGTCCCGCCAACTAAAGTTGGCAAGTTGGAGGGGAGAACGATCGCCAAGGTTGCCGGAACGGCACTTAGAAAAAAAAAACTCTTCTGTACATCAATGGAGTCAATGGAGCGGGGACGTATAACATTATAGTACTGTTTACGTTATATTACTCACAATACAAATGTGTTTAGCATTACAGTGTCAGGGGCATTCACTGCATTGTGTCACACCTGACGTTTATTATTTGCATAACATTGTACTTTTATATGTTTTCGTCATTAGCGTGTCACATTACTCATCATGTGATGATGTGTCAAGGGAAAAACCTATACTCAACTCTTAAAGGAGAACATCACATCATATCATACATGTTACTGACCTGTGCGACAATTTATTATATGATGTTACCCATGTCACACATCTAACACATCCACCGTATATTCATGTTGCTTTACATTAGACAATGCTTGTAATGTGTAACGCATTATCAAACGTTCATGTACATCTTTCTTCTCATGTTTACATGTACTTTGTGTCCTCCCTTTTTTGATGACGTCTGCTATTGGACAGTCATACACATTGCATGTTTACATTGTAAACGTTGCATTACAAGCAATTCATGCTAACTTATACACACATCTACAATAGTTACTCATTGTTACACGTTTCAAACTGATTCAATAGCAACTATCCTGATGCCATAAATGTATGCATATGCACACGATAATTAATTGTTGTGAACATGTGACACTAACATGGCAAATTAGACATGTTGCTGCAAACTTTTTCTACGTCAATCTCATGCTTTTAGCATAATTACATGACTGAGTGTTGCGTTCAGAAGTGGTACATGCATTACACATTACACTAATCATTTACAATGAATGCTTGTACAAAGCTTCACATTACATCATTGTGAAATATCAGGATTGGCTGCTGAATACACAGAAATAATACTTCTTAGATCAAATGGATACAGCTTGGGAGGCAAGTACTTTAATATGTTAATGTAACACGTTGCATTTTACAAACTCACCTGACATCATCACATAGCTATTTAAAGGACGGCCATTACCTGCTCATTCACAGCTACAGATTTCAAAATGTTGCGCTTGTTTAGGAGACGTCGTAACATTCTTTTGCACGAGTGGCTTGCTGATGAAGAGAATGACATAGGGCAAGGGAGGGACAGAGCCAGGGACAGTGACAGGGACAGGCACGCGGACACGACAGGGACAGGGAGAGGGACAGGGAGAGGCACAGGAGATCAGAGGAGAAGACAGAAGAGAGAAGTTGTGGCTCGTCCGCGTGTGTACAGGAAGAGAACCCTGTTAGATGGGATGAGTGAGGAGGAGATAGTAAGTCGCTATCATTTCAGTTCAGCAGCAATCTTATCTCTTTATGAAGAGATAAGGGGAGATTTAGATTTTTTGACAGCCAGAGGTCGTGCAGTCCCTCGGCTTGTTAAAATGCTGTGCTAATTACATTATCTTGCTTCCGCGTCATTCCAGACAACTGTGGGCATAGTGGGCGGGGTCTCGCAATCTACATTCTCGCGGGCCTTTACCCAGTTTCTCTATGCACTCAATAGACGCGCTAGGAATTATATTTTTTTTCCTAAAGAGCAGACACAGTGGCTGGAAGTCAGGAATGGCTTTTATGCCATAGCCGGGATACCATGTGTGCTGGGTGCAATCGATTGCACTCATGTTGCTTTGATTTCGCCTAGTCAGAGTGAGCATGCTTACCGCAACCGTAAGCACTACCATTCCCTGAATGTGCAGGTGGTATGCGATGCCACGATGAAGATAATGCATGTGGTTGCCAAATTCCCTGGTTCCAGTCACGATTCCTCAATCCAGAGGAACTCATCAGTCTTCCATGTTTTCGAAGAAGGCCATTTTGGACCTGGTTGGCTGCTTGGTGAGTACATATTTGGATGTTGTAACACAAACCTCATTTTTGTTTAGGAATGATTTTATTTTAGAATGTTATCACTAATGTTACCTTATGTGTGCTCCATTGATTATAGGTGACTCAGGATACAGAATTAGGCCGTGGCTCTTGACCCCGGTGCTAAACCCTCAAACTGAAGCAGAGGAGAGGTACAATGTTGCCCATATATCTACGCGATCCGTTATAGAGAGGACATTTGGCCTTCTCAAAACAAGATTTAGGTGTCTCGACAGAACTGGTGGGGCTCTTCAATATAAGCCACAAAAAGTGTCTGATATTATCATTGCCTGTTGCATTTTGCACAATGTGGCACTCAGACATAATGTACACGCAGACATAGGTGGTAGAGGAGCATCCCACCAATGTACCAGCTGAAGAGGAGCATCCCACCAATGTACCAGCTGAAAATGAACAAACAGCCAGTGGTGCCGAGACACGCCAGAATGTCATAAATACTTTTTGTTCTTGTAAGTAAATACATATATGTTCCTAGTACTACTTTTATATATTAATTATGTTATATTAACACTACATTTTTTAACATAACCTTCTGTTAGGACACAGATGAATATGGGTTGCACACCTTTCTCTTCTCTGCTGTGTGGACAAAGGCATGTGGCACCGGTATGTTATTCTTGCACAGGTTATATAATCCTTCTTCGAATGTAAATTAGTTGTGTGTATGTGAATACAACAGGTGTAACAAATGAATAATTTCGTAACATTGTGTTGTTGATTATGCAAACACAATACACATACACTGGCGACACACTTTATTTGAGCTCGGCTAGTCCCACGAATTCGGGTATACCCGGGTGTATTGAGGTTTGTGACTGTTTTCTGCCCGAGTGCATTGAGTTATTTTCCAAGCAGGGATTGAAGCATTTTATTCCCGCTGGCTGCAATACTGCACAGTATATATATATAAACTGCATTACAATTCATGAATTTATGCCATCTGGTAGACACGCGAAGCATTGCAGCCTATTAAATCCTAATCATTATCATTTAACAGATCAGCCGCCCATCAGCCAGGCATGAACCCAGGCTGGGAAGGCAAATGCAACGGGGCTTGTCAGAGGTTAGGAGTGGCGCATTCCAGGTATCTGCCAGGTACATACCGGGTATTTGCTCGAATAAAGTGTGTCGGTGCAGTAGTATGGCCATAGTAATTCATTCTTCCAGTATGGTTACATACAATGTTATTGTTACACTGTAACATGCGCATCAATATGATGTGTACACCAGCCTGCTTTTCATATTTTATGTGACAAAATATACATGGTGTTTCATATGTAACACCAAATAGACACTTTGGTGTGTTGCTTACGTTAATGAAGATGTCATGTCAATGTTTGCAATTTATATATTGTTCCATTTTTTTATAGGTATATCTCCTCTATGACTGATCATGGTATGTATATGAAATGACATCTGTCATAACATGTGCCTACCTCTATATACGTATAATTATAGGATGTATATACCCAACATAGATGTCAACTTCATATCTTACATACATCTAGTTTCTGTATCATGTACATGCGTTTAGCTACTATTGAGCTTTCATGTGCATTGTATTTGAAAATGATTAGTGACATGACATCACATTTACCGTATGTTCCCTTACAATTTCCATTAATCTAATATAGGGGTGGGTGGAGAGAAGGGGATAAATGCTGCTAGTTTTTTCCATAGGGGTGGTGATTAATGACGGATGCACATGAGTGATCATAACACTCCATGCATGAATGCCTGTAATCACACCAATGCTTTGTACATCTTCTATGTTGCAATGTATGTGATTAGTAATGGTATTAATTATTTGTAAAGATTAGTTTTACATTGTCACATGTGTATGTATAAGTCACACATGTGTGTTGATGTGACCTACATGTAACAAGTGTCAAACTGTTAACACAAACCAAAATATTTCACTAATTTATTAGTAATTTTGCATAATTCATTTCTCACAATGACAATGTTGTTAATATAGTTGGAATGTCATTCACGTCAGTTCATCATTATTATGATGATCATTTACAAGTATTCTCAACATATGAACGTCAATCACGTGCACATTTGCATACGCACACTTTTCAAGACAACTGTTTGTGTCTGTATCAATTTGTGTATGCTGCATGTATAACACCGTCAAATGATACCATCAGGTTTATTATGGTAGCTTATATCATCATATTCACATTATGTATGTGTTGAAGGTTTAATAAACACAGTAAAATATAGTTAGTTTGGTAAATTAAATATACACAGAAACTTACATGTGTACATGATCTGTACCTAATATTCTTAACATCATGCATTATAGTTGAGCACTACATCTTGGCATTAAAATTATTTGCCACACTCAAAAACAATTTTAACAACATCCCCATGTAACATGAGAATTTTTACATGAAATGGCTTCTTGGTTTTAAGTCTCCGTTACATAATTTCTACAGTCATACGTTCCATTATACAATATACTACACTAATGTGTTTGCAGAGTGGCAATGGTTGTTATATATTACACAGAGCATGGCATATAATGTTAGTACAAAATAAAGAACACACATTAAATTTACAAACTGCACTGTTTAGCAACATCATTATGTTAATTAAGTGGTTATGAAATATAGGCATAACCGGATCACATTTTGTATTGTTTGTTAATATGCGCTGCAAGCATTATAAAAATTGTTGCATATGTAGTATATTAGTCGGTCGCTCCTCCTCACAATCATCCCATATAACGTTGGACTCTTCTGAAATCATACATTGATCCCATTGATTCTTCCCCGACATCTCTGAAATACAGAAACAGATGATGGTCACAGATGGCACCTTTATATATGTGTAGCCGTGACAACGCGTTACACATCTCTATATGATTGTGTATATCCACGCGTTATTCACTTATATGTTAGAAGTGCAAGGTTACAAGTACACATCATTATGTATCCTTTTGTTAATTGCGTAGCAGCCATAACTATGGATATGATCTTTCCGTTGGCAGTATACATAATAATGTGCGTGCACATCTTAATTTGCGCACGCACTTCCCGATTGGGTCGACTAAGTGTTAGCGCATGCGCTAAACAATGTGTACGTTGTGCGTTCAATACATGTTGTTACTAGCATTAAGCATATTATATTTCTTTCAAATCCAATGAACGCGAAAATACATTCGTTCTAAACACGTACTTCTATAATCTTTTTAAATGGACGTGTGTGGATGGAAACAACGGGCGATCACCCAATGAGTGAATACAATACATGTGACGTCATGTTAAGGCAGCGTGAAGTGCACACAAACACTCCTCCCACTGAATTAACATTGGGCTACCGCACTGTGAACGCCCACAAACACAGACGCGCGCGCATGACACAGTGCTGTGACGTAACAATAACAAACGGACACAGCCAATAGGCTTTGACGCGTGCACGTCGGTTGGGGGCAGGGTTTACACCTGTAATCCTTTTTAAGGACGCCTTGGCACATGACAAGTGTCCCACGTCATATGTGTCCGACCCTCTTTTGTTAGATGTTGCATGAAAAAAAAAATAGGTGTGTGTTAAAGTTATGGTAACATGTTGCAATGATATTTTTTAAGAGATAGGAAACTAGGTATATTTATTCCGTTACCAATGTGTAGTAATGTTTCTGGTTGTAGTATATTGTAATAGGAAACAATGTGTTTGGGAAAGCTACATGTTATGCTGTCTGCAATGTTACGCTGTATCCACGCATTTAGCGTAAACATGGTAAATAGAAAAAAATTTAAACTTTTAACGGTGAGTCAACGCATAACAATTATTATATTTACCATTCTTGTAGAAGTAACACTTCGTTAGGCTGCAACTGGTCGCTCCAGAAAGACAATGCATTTTCATCCATGGTTGACGCAACCGTTGAATCCTGTAGGACACACATCTCTATGAGGCGCTCATAGGAATCGCCACTGCCTTCTTCAAACAATACGTCCGGAGGTACGTACAGTTCTTGGTTTTGCCATTCTTATGTGTTTTCACCAAAAAGGTTTGGAAAAACATCATTGTAGTTATGTTCAACTTGCATCTGTGCTTCAGGAATGGAGGGTGCAGATATTGCAGCAGGTATCGATTCAGACGGAACAGTAGTAGCGGATCCATTGCTATTGGTATTAGGAATAAATATGCTACTTATCAGAAGATATGTGCCTTGTTCCATGGTAATTTTAAATTGTGGTGCAATCTGCCAAAATCCATACCTTTCATGTAGGTTATCCTGGATACGTTCAAAACATTCATTTGTTGATAAAGTGAATCGTACAGATGATTTACAATTTCCAGCGCGGCACGGGTCTTGGTAATATGGACATTTACTGTACTTCTGATCAAGTCATAGATCTGCCCCACGTTGGCTTTGTGTTGTTCAGTTGATATGATGGCCTCTGCGATCATTATTTTATAAGATTTATGCGGATGGGTGTTCAATGTTGTATTCTGTGCCATTGCTGCGTCTCTGTGTGTGAATCTTGAGTTGTAGGGTTTTTATTCTCAATGTGAAACTATTTAAATGTTTTGTGGCTTTTTTGTCAAGGTCGGACTTCAAGTTCCATGTTTCACTCCTTTTTTAAATGTAAATGGTTAAGATTGCCTTTTCACTGTGAAAGTTACATTTTTTTTAACGTAATCTACATTCTCAAAACAAGTTTAGGATTTTAATTAAAAAACAATGTGGGTGAGAAATGCTACAGTGTTGGCATTATGAAAAAACTGCCTACAGTGACATATAATGAGATAAACACACACACCTGCTAATGTTTTTCTCTGTCTTTTTTTCAACATTTCACTGTGTGTATCTTTATGTCTGGTTAACTCCCTGTCTGTCTCACACAGTTTGACTATGTGTGTATATCTATCTATCTATCTATATATATATATATATATATATATATATATATATATATATATATATATATATATATATATATATATATATATCATAAACACATATACATATGTATATTTTACAATATATATATATATATATATATATATATATATATATATATATATGTCTCAAAAACCAACAATGAAATATATATATATGTGGTGTGTGTGTGTGTGTGTGTGTGTGTGTGTATGTTAAGGTATTTAAGGCCTTATATGTAAACAGGGATTGTTATATTGGTCAGACTTATTTAAAGGTTTAAACATTACAGGGTAAGTATGTTTGAGGGCCTATTAGAGTCAGCTGTGTCCAATTTGGAGTTAACATCAAACAAGGCCTTTTGTGAGTTTACAAGGCCTCTAGTGTTACAACCTATAATATATCTATTTAATCTACTTCTACACTGAACATATTGATGGCAGTAAGTAGGCCTTGTATTAAACCTATTTAAATGCTGATCAAGGTGAGTTAATTAAGTGCTTCATAATAATAGACCCATATTGTTAAAGGGTCAGATCATGTATATTTCACTAACATAAGGCCTGTTTTATTTCAATACTGTGTTTTCACAAGGAAGCATCATATACTGTATATGTTTTGATAAAAAACCTCTAGACAAATTTACATGTTTAAAACATTAATTTATATATATATAGCCTATAGGAAACCATGTTAAAAATGGTTATTGAGGCAAAAAGTGACACTGTGTGCTCATTTGCATGTCATTTCCCAGAATCCCTTGCTGCAGTGGAAGTGCTGTATGCTGGGTGATAATGGGGAAAGGCGGAGTTGCAGACTTGCCTAAGACATGCAGATGAGCATACCATTATATTTGCATATTTGCTTTCCTGTGGAGGGTTTTTGTCACTTTTTTTACTCACCATAACTTAACTCAGTATTATGGTTTAGCCTATCCCATAGCCTCTCTTGCATTCCCAGTAAAATCAACCCCACACTGATGAGACCCATCAAGGTCGAAACGGCTGTCTGTGGGTGGTTTTCTGGGTATGCACCTTAACCCTGGCTGTGCTCAAAGCTGTGACCATGCAGCAAGCTTAAGCCTATAGGGAACCATGTTAAAAATGGTTATTGAGGCAAAAAGTGACACTGTGTGCTCATTTGCATGTCATTCCCCAGAATCCCTTGCTGCAGTGGAAGGGCTGTATGCTGGGTGATAATGGGGAAAGGCGGGGTTGCAGACCTGCCTAAGACATGCAGATGAGCATACAGTTATATTTGCATATTTGCTTTCCTGTGGAGGGTTTTTGTCACTTTTTTCACTCACCATAACTTTACTCAGTATTATGGTTTAGCCTATCCCATAGCCTCTCTTGCATTCCCAGTAAAATCAACCCCACACTGATGAGACCCATCTAGGTCGAAACGGCTGTCTGTGGGTGGTTTTCTGGGTATGCACCTTAACCCTGGCTGTGCTCAAAGCTGTGATCATTCAGCAAGCTTAAGCCTATAGGGAACCATGTTAAAAATGGTTATTGAGGCAAAAAGTGACACTGTGTGCTCATTTGCATGTCCTTTCCCAGAATCCCTTGCTGCAGTGGAAGTGCTGTATGCTGGGTGATAATGGGGAAAGGCGGGGTTGCAGACCTGCCTAAGACATGCAGATGAGTATACAGTTATATTTGCATATATATATGTGTATATATATATATATATATATATATATATTTTAGTTATACACTGTGTGTGTACATATATCCATAGATACTACATATATATTACTACACATTCACAGATATGTTATTGAAACCAGTACTCATACTGCACCGACACACTTTATTCGAGCAAATACCCAGTATGTACCTGGCAGATACCTGGAATGCGCCGCTCCTCACCTCTGACAAGCCCCGTTGCGTTTGCCTTCCCAGCCTGGGTTCATGCCTGGCTGACGGGCGGCTGATCTGTTAAATGATAATGATTAGGATTTAATAGGCTGCAATGCTTCGCGTGTCTTCCAGATGGCATAAATTCATGAATTGTAATGCAGTTTATATATATATACTGTGCAGTATTGCAGCCAGCGGGAATAAAATGCTTCAATCCCTGCCTGGAAAATACCTCAATGCACTCGGGCAGAAAACAGTCACAAACCTCAATACACCCGGGTATACCCGAATTCGTGGGACTAGCCGAGCTCGAATAAAGTGTGTCGCCAGTGTACATGATGAAAGGCCAACATTAAGAAGCTTCAAGGAAGGTGAAGGTAAGTAATATTTGACAGTTCATCCTGCACAAAACTGAAATGTAGAATGTTAGCAGTTAAATATAAAATTATTTTAACTTGCATGTGAATACTATTAACATGCAATGATTACCTAAATTACCTACCAAACACACCCAAATACAATCTTTTGCAGCTAAGTGAATGTCAGCTTCTCAAAACATTGCAAGTGTGTAATGTTGGACCATTACTGAACAGATGATTAATACATAAATATTAATTACATTATGCATTCATTCGGACTGTGAACATTTCCAAACCTTTACGTGTACCAGGACATACTTGAATGTTTGGAAACAACAGGTCTTGATCATACATACAATATTCATTAGATAATCTCAAGTCAACAAAACAAGGCCAAATACAGATTTAATTAATTATAACATTTATTCTTTTTTTTCCTTTTGAGACCGAGTCACAGGCCTGCTTGTTGTCTGATGGTTTTTTTTTCCGTTTGGCTACAACTTTAAGCAAAACAGAGCCAGTTTGACTGGCCTGTGGCACTTCACGGGCACGACTTGTGGCCTGTGACACTTCACGGGCAGGGCTTGTGGCCTGTGACACTTCACGGGCAGGGCTTGTGGCCTGTGACACTTCACGGGCAGGGCTTGTGGCCTGTGACACTTTACGGGCAGGGCTTGTGGCCTGTGACACTTCACGGCAGGGCTTGTGGCCTGTGACACTTCACGGGCAGGACTTGTGGCCTGTGACACTTCACGGGCAGGACTTGTGGCCTGTGACACTTGTGAACAAGTTGGTACACAGTGCACAACTGATGCTTGTTCCGTTTCATGTTTGTGTTTTTTAGTTTGTTTCCAAAAACTGGTCAGTAGTAACTGCTTGTGCATTTGTCTTTTTGGTGCCTCCTTTGTAGGTGTCAGCTCCAGACTTTCTACAGATGGCAGCGGTTGGATGTTGAGAGGAACATGCACAGAACTTTCAGCTACTGTACTGGTAACATCCCGACCTGGGGAATGAAGATCAGATGCATGGGGTGAAAAAGTAGCAGCATCTAAAGATCCTTCCTCTGATGGGTTAAAGTTGAAATGATGTGCTGTTGTAGTCATTCTTAAGTGATTAGCTTGGGTTAGCTGAACAACTACTGCTTCTAATGTCGTGTTTACTTTTTGTATCTGTTTAGGAACTTCATTGAAGACTCTGTGGAGATGTGACAATTGTGATATGGTTTCTTCCTGCAGTGATATCATCCTTTTGTGCACTGACATCAGATCTGAATGGCGACGATTTTCTGCTTCAACAATTTTTTCTTCAGAAGCTGCTATTGCTGCGTATGTGTTACTTGCTGGAGGAATGGCCTGTGTTACTCTTTGAATAGGAACCTCTTCATGGTCACTTGATTGCATTTCTGTGTCTTTGGCATCATCATGTTCTAAAAATAAATGAACACATTATGAAATGGCATGCTAATGTCTGCTGTTTTACTATGTAATTATACACTGTGATAACAAGTAACACCTAACATGTTTCCATACGTTTTATGACGTCACATTAAAATGTACCTTGACTTAAGAATTATGTTGGGACTCAGTGTGAAATAAGAATGAATGAAAGGTTATTCAAACCTCACAACTCCTACATGATACTTTACATCACAAACACAATACATGTTCTCTTAAAACACTTCATTTTCAATGACACTAACTGATCCAATTTAAATAACATGTCAAAAACAATTAATTAACATGACAACATAACATATATAAATGAACATATTATATCCCTGCACCTCATACACTCTCCTTCCAGGTGCGATGAGCTGCATGACCCCGGTGAAGACACTTGTTCAGTCTCAGGTGACACATGTCCTCCAGGAGCAACTATATACAACAATAACATCAGTTGTTAATGGACATGTGTACATAATGAACATTGAGTTAGTGTATGTTGAGTATTTATGGCTAACTAACAGCATCACTTCATGATTTGAAAATGTGTGTGGCAAACTGAACATTATTCGTTGTAATAACAATGTACATGCCAGTGTACTTTGGACTTTTTAGTTCACTAACATACAGTACAACATACAATGTTTATGCAGTAATGCGTTAGCAAATTATTATGAATATTGGACATACCCTGCATATGTTGTGCAGTAATATCACAATAATAATGTACATCACTATCATGAGATCAACGTTGACAATGCTTATCATTAAGTAGGTAATATTGGAAAAGTTATTGTTTTTGTTACAGGATATGTGTGCTACATTAATAGAAGCTGTTGCAGGCGTGAATGTGGCTGCCACTCAACAACAGAAGACATGCAGTGTGTCGCTCACAGATGCTACTGGTGTCATAATGTGGTGTTGATATAAGTTGAACAATAGATCTGAGTGAACGAATGTG
Source organism: Ascaphus truei (assembly GCF_040206685.1). NCBI lineage: Eukaryota > Metazoa > Chordata > Amphibia > Anura > Ascaphidae > Ascaphus > Ascaphus truei. The sequence continues at coordinate 322,506,768 of NC_134484.1, forward strand.
TAACGTATGGTTTGATACATAATGGTTTGGTGGGTGAATTTGTACATAGAGTTACCATTTCAAATGAGTGTGATTAACTTCTGTTTAGCTTGTCAGGTTTTAAGAACTAGTCCCTCCCCCAAAAACTAAAATCACCCTGACCTTTCAATTAATTCAAGCAGCAGAAAATGGTGTCAACAAAGTTGACCGTAACATGACCCTGTTATTTGGCTGTGTGCACAACCCCACCCCCTGAGTTCACGTGTATGCTGGGATGACATATTAATTGCAGCTGCTTGAACACAATGTTAGATGAGCTAAATAGTAGTCTGAAGTGTGCTACCTATGAACACAATAACATAACATATGCAACGTGTGCCTCATTATGCTCTCTGTATATGAGATGAAGCAAAAAAAGGACCTTTTTGTAAACAAAAGCAAATGTGTTAGTGCAAGTGATGTTTGTTGGCCGTTGCATGCAATATCTTCGATGCATGATTTGAAAAGGCAGTATTGTCGTGTTTGTAGGTGTTAAATAAATTAAATATAAATTACTATTGTATATATATATGTACTGCAACAGTACATATTAATGTTTGCTCATTTGCATGTCTTAGACATATGTGCAACCCTGTTGTTCCCCATATTCTGCCAGCATAAATTGCTTCCACTGCAGCAAAGGATTGTGGGAGATGACATGCAAATGAGCACGCAGTGCCACGTTATATATTATTTAGTGATTGTAGTAGGACAACGAAATACAAATATATATTGATAGATAGATATATATAGAGAGAGAGACATATATACATATATAGATGTAGGTATGGTTCTATTGGGAAGAAAGTATAAATAGCAGCGGAAATATAGAAAATAACTGTAACCTACGACACGCCTAGTACAGTAACATTTCTCACCTGGTGGAAATTCTGACGAATAAATTCCAATATCTCTGTCACCGGCCAAACCCTCAACGACGACGGGAAGTAATTTTTCTCGAAGCTGCTCCTCCAATGGAGTTAAGATGAGACGTTGTGCTAGCGGGCCACCTCCAGTGCCAGAAGCATGCAAGCGTTGTTGTTGTATTTTTTTTAAAATTTTGCCCTAATATCGTCAAATCTTTTGCGACAATTATTCCGGTCCCTGACACGATTCCCACACGCATTCACACCAAGTAGTATTTGTCTCCACTTTTCTGTTTTGGATGCTGAACTTGTCCGCGCTTGAAATACATAAAAAATATATGACGTTAATTCTTACTAATACAACTAACCATTTCCTACAATGCTAGCTGTTCCAAGAGATACCAAACATGCTTGTTTAGGTGTAATATGTGTAGCCCATGAGCATTCACTTGTAAACATACACATGTAATGAAGCTTGCATGAATATTGTATGAAGTTTGCACAAATTGAACAATTGAGTGTTCTTGCCGTTGTAAAGCATGATTAAAATATGTGTTTACAACAAAAGTTAAATTGCTAGACATTATGGACCCATATTTGCATATTATGACACCTCACATGACCTACGATAACATGTATTTGAATAATGAATGCAAAGGTAGACTTACATACTAAATGGCCAAACAGACTGTCGTAGTGCTCCAGAATCCCAGTGACAAGAGCTGTGTTTTCGTTGTCATTGAAGCGAGGATTACGTGGCTGCTCCACACGTTTCTTCCGAGCACGTTTAGGCTCAGAGCTTGGCTGGTGCTGACTGGACTCTCTTTCTTCCAATGGAAGAGACTCCAAAAGCTGCCCACCAGCAAGCACGCCACCACCAGACACCCCATCAGCTACTGATCCACCAGCAGCACTCACACTCACATCAGCACTCGCACTCCCAGCAATAGCACTCGTACTCCCAGCAACAGCACTCGCACTCCCAGCAACAGCACTCGCACTCCCAGCAACAGCACTCGCACTCCCACCAACATCACTCCCCTGAACAGTACGTTCACTCCGACGCGTACTAGCACATCTAGCAGTACCACTCACACCAGCATCACTCTTCCCACGCCTTGTGGCCATACCTCTAGCACTCACAAAGAACAGAAAACAAATGTAAAGCCAATCACAATAAACACTTACACATATAAAACAAGACAAAGATGTAAACAAAACAACAATGGACAAAGCTCTCACAATACACAACTCTCTCAGTCAATATGCAAATATTAAATCGCCCAGCTCTGTGCGTCTCTCTCTCTCTCACTCCCAACAACACAGAGAATGATTAACAGTACACGTTGCCTTTAAATATGCCGAGCAATCCAATACATGCTTGCTTCTCCTGATTCAGCAAGAAGTTTGATTGGCGAACCTAACAGCACCACGCCATGCACGCCATGCACGCCGATACACCTGTGTGTGATCGGCAAATCATCGTGAGAGTGGGCGGAAATGTTTTCGACTTGATTTTGAAGGGATTCGGCACTTACTGCATACGGAGAGGGAAAATCGCCAACATCATGGCAAATCGGTAAGCTTGGCCATTGCACTTTTTCGCCGCTTACTGCATAGAGCCCTTAGTCTCTAATAAAGGGAACGTTAACAATTTCTTCATTAAGCCATGGGGTGTTAAACTTTTCAATTGGAACTGTTCATCCTATATTGTATCTTTCCTTGTGTTTGGTCTCTTTTATAACCTTAAATGTTATCTTCTTTTTTTCTTTTGGCAACTGTGGAGTGCTTTGAGTCTCATTGAAAAAAATAAGCTATATATAAATTAAGTTGTTGTTGTTGTTATTAATAATAAGTAACAGAGAAATAAAATAAATTATGCACTAACACAAAACATTCAAACTCACCATAACAGAAAATAACAGAAAATAGTAAAGGAAACAAAACAGAAGAGAAAGAGAGAAAATGTTCTGGGTCCTAATAATAATAATAATAATTGTTATTTACAAAAGTTTGAAAGTTTTGTGTTAGTGCGTAATTTATTTTATTTCTCTGTTACTTGTGGGTTGTTTAGTAACGGGTTGGTATGGACGAGAATAGTGGAAGTGGGCGTGTGAGTAGTCGTGTGAGTGAGCTTGAGAGTAAGGGGAGTGGTGGGGTTGCAGTAATAATATTATTGTTACTTTATATGTTGCTGACAACACACAAAGAAGTTTCACTTACTATGCGCGTGCACAGCACACACAGCTTTTCCCCCCCTCATTTACACTGTCGTCTAGATTTAGTACACCTCCTTCACTTTTAATTTGTTTTAAATTTTGGTTCATTGAATACTTCACTGCAATTATATTTTAATTGGTTTATTAATAAAATTATTTTAATACAGTTAAGGGTGTTTCTCTAGTGCGACATAATAGGGAGCTTTTCTTTCTTCTGTTCACAACATTACTCAATCCCAGTCAGCACCACCCCTACACCCTTTATTGCAGTGTAGTTTCCTGTCATAACAGGACATCATCCTACCCTCCTTTTTGGAGTTGTGCAGGGTACACACCGACCCTTTTTTGGTGTTACCCTTCTTTTATGTTCAAGAAGTAAACAGAACTAAATTACCAGATAATAAAAAATGCACAAATGCGCACCAGGGATTAGTAGAAGGTAATTTATTAAAAATACACACAAACTCTGAGGGGATCCAACCCCACCTCAGAACAGCTGTGCAGCTGGACGGCTAAGTACTACCCAGGAGAACACCTGATGTGACTAAACCCTAAGCTGCACAGTATACAAATACAGTAAAATTTATATAAAAACACATGAAAGAAAAAAACAAACATGAAAACAACCTATCAACAGATTTGTATAGAAACCGCCATAGGGTTGGGCACTGGCAAGGGGAAACGGACACTCACAATGAGACAGTCAGCAGACTCGCGGTGGCTGCACAGGATCCGGATCTCAGCACCGCGGAGATGGAAAAAACCGCTGCTGTCTCCTGCAGGCTCCGTCTCAGCTTACCAGCATACACGCGCAGGATGACCTGTCGTGACCTCTACGCGTTTCGTACCAAGTACTTCGTCAGGAGGTCACGTACAGCGTCATCCGCGCGTATATATAGGCGGCAACTGATTGAATAAACCAGCCCCCTCAGAGAAAAACCCTTACTTTGCCTAATTGCTACACTGATTAAAACACCTTGAAATAAGGTTACTAGGCAACAGGGTGTATGACAACTCATGTGGGGGATGTGTGCAAGTATAAATTAATCATTGCACTCACCCCTATGAAAAAATACAGGAAAAAGACCTCTAACAACCTAAATGATATACTATGTAAACAAATCATGCTGAAACCTGTATATAAATAAAAGAAAAAAGAACAAATGATTAAATAAAAACAAATAAATATAAAAACATACATAAATGTTAATGCAAATAAATGTTAATAAATTCATTTTATTAAAAACGAAATACCTTATCTTAAAAAAGGAGTCAATTCAATTAGTTAATTGAAACCATAGGGATGTCTAGTATGCATCTCATAAATCCAAAATTGCTCCCGTTTCAATAAATGATTATCTCTATTTCCCTGTCTACTACCTAGTGATACACTTTCAAGTCCCTTAAATTTAATACAACCAGGTTCACTATTATGCACTTCTTTAAAGTGTTTCAAAAGCGGAGTTAATGGCATACACTTTGCTATTATTTTTGGTATGTTTTTAACATTTCTCAGGTGCTCTAACATGCGCATTTTAAACGGTCTTTTTGTCTTACCAATGTACTGTAAATTACAGCTACACTGTAAGGCATAGACCACATGCGTTGTCTGACAATTAATGAAACTTGTAATATTGTAGACCTTGTTAGTAACTCCTGATGTAACTGTTTTCCCTTGACAGATATGGTTACACGCTTTACACTTTCCGCATTTGTACATGCCTTTAACTCCTAGGCGAGTTTTAATATCTCCAGATACGATGGACTCTCTGGAGACTTGACTTGGAGCCAGAATGTGTTTAAGGTTAGGTGCTCGTTTGAACACTATCCCTGGTTTGGACTTTAGTTGGGGACCCAAAATGGGATCAGCTTTTAATATCCCCCAATGTTTTTGCAGAATTTTTCTAACATTGTAATGGGTATCACTAAATTGAGTAATAAATGCTGGGATTTGATTTTGTCTCTTCTCACTTTTTTTATGATGATATTTCATCAAAGATTTCCTAGGAATCCTTTCTAGTTTTTTGAGCGAAGAGTTTACTAAATCGCTATCATATTCTTTGTCTAGGAATCTTTTCTTTAAAAAGAAAGATTGTTCTTCATAATCCACAGCCTTAGAATCATTTCTCTTTAACCTGAGAAATTGATTAAAGGGAATATTTTGGACCCATCTCTTATCGTGACAACTAAATGGGTCTAAATATGAATTTACATTTGTAGCCTTAAAATGTGTTTTAGTATGTACAGTTTTGGCCTCAATGTAAATCTCTAAATCGAGATAATGAATACTTACAGAGCAATTTTCACCACTAAATTTTAAATTAAAATCATTATTGTTCAGATTCGTGACGAACTCAAGATAGGAATCTTCTGTCCCCTCCCACACAATAATAATATCATCGATGTATCTCCTCCACAGCTTAAGCTGCGGAGGAGTACATCTAAAGATCACCAGAGACTCCCACTGTCCCATATACAAATTGGCGAATGACGGGGCAAATGTTGTGCCCATCGCCGTCCCCAAGATTTGCAAAAAATAGAGGGAATTAAACAAAAAATAATTGTGACTGAGGATGAACTCATTTGAAGATAAAATGAATTCAACCTGTGTAATGGGAAGTGTTTGTGGGGTCAATAAAAAGTGTCTAATTGCTTCTACCCCTGTGGTTTTTTTTTATTAAGGAGGCTGTTATTCCATAGTAGAATCCTTATTCATTTTTATTGGGATTTTTATTTTTTTATTTTTTTATTTTTTTTCCCCCTACATTTACCAAAATGACTGAGCTATTAGATTTCACCACTAGTTTTTTATCCACTTTGGATAATAGAAATAACAGAGGTGCTTTATTGGGACAAATGTTTTGTGAGAATATTAATCTAGAAGATGTCACGGTAGATTTACCGTCAAAGATTTTTGCTCTGACTAAATTATTAGAGCAGGAAACTAAAGCGTTTTGGGAGCTTGTATCATTTGAGGAATACCTGAAACAAAAAAGGGTTCCTAGAGGCCTAAGATTGCTACTCAAACCCACTTATGGCAATGACAATCCAGCCTTTCTAGCTATTTGGGAGGAGATCCTTGAGATAAGTTCAATAAACCTCATTAAACTCCTTATGGGAGAGAGGAAAAAAGAACTACAGGAACTCTCTGTTAAAATTGACAAAGTCAAATTGGACATTATCGGTTTACCAACACTAGAAGGGTTGCCCAAATTAGTTGAAGATATGGTGGGAAAATTGAGAAAACATGAGAAAGGCATAATGATAAGGAAAAATAAAAAGTTCCTTAGAGATAAGGTTGACTATTTGGAAAATAGGCAAAAGGACTGGAAAGACAAAAAGTCAGATCAAGTTGTCAAAACAGACAGAAATGTCTGTGAACAGATTCCACAGAAATCTGCAAGTTTAGAACAATCCAAAAAAGAGGTCCAAAAAAATAATAATAAACCTATGTCAGCGGGTGCAATACCTAAAAACCCCAAAAATTTGAAGAAATCTCATTATGTAGAGAATATTCAAAGATCTAACAAAGATCTACATAGACAAGTAAATGAAAATATCAAAAGAGATCACTTTAATAATAGACCCTCTAATCAACATAAATATAGAGAGAGGAGTCAAAGTGACAACTGGTCAATGGTAGGCAAAAATGGTAAATCCAAGGATGTAAAACATAAATATAAACATCAAAGGAAAAACCAATATGCCAGTAGAGGGGACAAAAGTATTGCATTTGAGTTCAATTGAGTTCATCCTCAGTCACAATTATTTTTTGTTTGATTCCCTCTATTTTTTGCAAATCTTGGGGACGGCGATGGGCACAACATTTGCCCCGTCATTCGCCAATTTGTATATGGGACAGTGGGAGTCTCTGGTGATCTTTAGATGTACTCCTCCGCAGCTTAAGCTGTGGAGGAGATACATCGATGATATTATTATTGTGTGGGAGGGGACAGAAGATTCCTATCTTGAGTTCGTCACGAATCTGAACAATAATGATTTTAATTTAAAATTTAGTGGTGAAAATAGCTCTGTAAGTATTCATTATCTCGATTTAGAGATTTACATTGAGGCCAAAACTGTACATACTAAAACGCATTTTAAGGCTACAAATGTAAATTCATATTTAGACCCATTTAGTTGTCACGATAAGAGATGGGTCCAAAATATTCCCTTTAATCAATTTCTCAGGTTAAAGAGAAATGATTCTAAGGCTGTGGATTATGAAGAACAATCTTTCTTTTTAAAGAAAAGATTCCTAGACAAAGAATATGATAGCGATTTAGTAAACTCTTCGCTCAAAAAACTAGAAAGGATTCCTAGGAAATCTTTGATGAAATATCATCATAAAAAATTAGTTGAAGATATGGTGGGAAAATTGAGAAAACATGAGAAAGGCATAATGATAAGGAAAAATAAAAAGTTCCTTAGAGATAAGGTTGACTATTTGGAAAATAGGCAAAAGGACTGGAAAGACAAAAAGTCAGATCAAGTTGTCAAAACAGACAGAAATGTCTGTGAACAGATTCCACAGAAATCTGCAAGTTTAGAACAATCCAAAAAAGAGGTCCAAAAAAATAATAATAAACCTATGTCAGCGGGTGCAATACCTAAAAACCCCAAAAATTTGAAGAAATCTCATTATGTAGAGAATATTCAAAGATCTAACAAAGATCTACATAGACAAGTAAATGAAAATATCAAAAGAGATCACTTTAATAATAGACCCTCTAATCAACATAAATATAGAGAGAGGAGTCAAAGTGACAACTGGTCAATGGTAGGCAAAAATGGTAAATCCAAGGATGTAAAACATAAATATAAACATCAAAGGAAAAACCAATATGCCAGTAGAGGGGACAAAAGTATTGCATTTGAATTACCAGTTTCAAATAAGTTTCATCAATTAAAAGATAGAGCTGACGGTAATAAAAGTGATATAAATGAAGATAATAATGATTGTTTTTTTCAGAAATCGATCAAAAACAAGCCCAACAGACCAAGTTGGGACCTAGACAATCCCCCCTCAAAACCCCTGCAAAAAATGATTCGAAAAAGGGGTTACTCAGACGAGGTAAGAGAGGAGGGAGAAAGTCCTCCCACAAAGAGGGAATCCCTGAGCCATTGACACTAACCAGTAATGGGATCTTTAACTTATCTTCATTAATTATAGATAAAGATCTCTTTCAAGTCCTTAAGAAGGGCTTTACGTTTGCCCCTTCTAGAGAATCAAATGAATTTGATCTCTATATTGATCTTCAAAAATATTTAAGAAAAATGACTTTACAGCGTCATTATAGTAGCAATAAGGTTACATCAGATCAAATTTCTCACAATGAGGCAATTGATATTACAGTTGATCAGATGGCTATTATTGAAGATCTAGAAGCACTACTGAAAGAGAGTGACCCTGACTTTGTCAACTTTGGAAGTTACACACATACTGGTTTTAAACCAAATTCTGTATTTTTCCCATATGCCTCAAGAGGACACAATATAGAATTATTTGGAAAACTGGTTGAACAGGATTTCAGAGATATGTGTAAGAAAAAACAATTAGGATTATATTCCAATTTAACTTGGGATGAACAAAAAAGTATTAAACAAAATAAAGTCCAATCCTGACATTGTATTAAGGTCAGCTGATAAGGGAGGCGGAATAGTCCTCTTGAATACTGAGGACTATTTTAAGGAAGCTCATCGCCTTTTACAGGACCCCATCTCATATGTCACATTAAAGAGGGACCCCACAAAGGAATTTTTGAGTCACATTAAAACGCATTTGTATGGAGCTCTGGAACTTGGTATTATTTCTAAGTTGGAATATCAATATTTGTTCACGGAAACTCCCATTGTTCCAGTATTTTATTATATCCCCAAGATACACAAATCTCTCACTTCCCCACCCGGACGTCCCATTATTTCTGGGATTAATTCCCTCACTTCTAATTTATCCACCTATATTGATTTTTTTCTACAACCAATGGTCACTTCACTACCATCTCACCTTAAAGATACCACTATGGTTTTACAATTGTTTGATGGTTTTGTTTGGGAAGATAATTATAGATTAGCCACATTAGATGTTCAATCACTATACACCAGTATTCCTCACAAAAAAGGGGTAGAAGCAATTAGACACTTTTTATTGACCCCACAAACACTTCCCATTACACAGGTTGAATTCATTTTATCTTCAATTGAGTTCATCCTCAGTCACAATTATTTTTTGTTTGATTCCCTCTATTTTTTGCAAATCTTGGGGACGGCGATGGGCACAACATTTGCCCCGTCATTCGCCAATTTGTATATGGGACAGTGGGAGTCTCTGGTGATCTTTAGATGTACTCCTCCGCAGCTTAAGCTGTGGAGGAGATACATCGATGATATTATTATTGTGTGGGAGGGGACAGAAGATTCCTATCTTGAGTTCGTCACGAATCTGAACAATAATGATTTTAATTTAAAATTTAGTGGTGAAAATAGCTCTGTAAGTATTCATTATCTCGATTTAGAGATTTACATTGAGGCCAAAACTGTACATACTAAAACGCATTTTAAGGCTACAAATGTAAATTCATATTTAGACCCATTTAGTTGTCACGATAAGAGATGGGTCCAAAATATTCCCTTTAATCAATTTCTCAGGTTAAAGAGAAATGATTCTAAGGCTGTGGATTATGAAGAACAATCTTTCTTTTTAAAGAAAAGATTCCTAGACAAAGAATATGATAGCGATTTAGTAAACTCTTCGCTCAAAAAACTAGAAAGGATTCCTAGGAAATCTTTGATGAAATATCATCATAAAAAAAGTGAGAAGAGACAAAATCAAATCCCAGCATTTATTACTCAATTTAGTGATACCCATTACAATGTTAGAAAAATTCTGCAAAAACATTGGGGGATATTAAAAGCTGATCCCATTTTGGGTCCCCAACTAAAGTCCAAACCAGGGATAGTGTTCAAATGAGCACCTAACCTTAAACACATTCTGGCTCCAAGTCAAGTCTCCAGAGAGTCCATCGTATCTGGAGATATTAAAACTCGCCTAGGAGTTAAAGGCATGTACAAATGCGGAAAGTGTAAAGCGTGTAACCATATCTGTCAAGGGAAAACAGTTACATCAGGAGTTACTAACAAGGTCTACAATATTACAAGTTTCATTAATTGTCAGACAACGCATGTGGTCTATGCCTTACAGTGTAGCTGTAATTTACAGTACATTGGTAAGACAAAAAGACCGTTTAAAATGCGCATGTTAGAGCACCTGAGAAATGTTAAAAACATACCAAAAATAATAGCAAAGTGTATGCCATTAACTCCGCTTTTGAAACACTTTAAAGAAGTGCATAATAGTGAACCTGGTTGTATTAAATTTAAGGGACTTGAAAGTGTATCACTAGGTAGTAGACAGGGAAATAGAGATAATCATTTATTGAAACGGGAGCAATTTTGGATTTATGAGATGCATACTAGACATCCCTATGGTTTCAATGAACTAATTGAATTGACTCCTTTTTTAAGATAAGGTATTTCGTTTTTAATAAAATGAATTTATTAACATTTATTTGCATTAACATTTATGTATGTTTTTATATTTATTTGTTTTTATTTAATCATTTGTTCTTTTTTCTTTTATTTATATACAGGTTTCAGCATGATTTGTTTACATAGTATATCATTTAGGTTGTTAGAGGTCTTTTTCCTGTATTTTTTCATAGGGGTGAGTGCAATGATTAATTTATACTTGCACACATCCCCCCACATGAGTTGTCATACACCCTGTTGCCTAGTAACCTTATTTCAAGGTGTTTTAATCAGTGTAGCAATTAGGCAAAGTAAGGGTGTTTCTCTGAGGGGGCTGGTTTATTCAATCAGTTGCCGCCTATATATACGCGCGGATGACGCTGTACGTGACCTCCTGACGAAGTACTTGGTATGAAACGCGTAGAGGTCACGACAGGTCATCCTGCGCGTGTATGCTGGTAAGCTGAGACGGAGCCTGCAGGAGACAGCAGCGTTTTTTTCCATCTCCGCGGTGCTGAGATCCGGATCCTGTGCAGCCACCGCGAGTCTGCTGACTGTCTCAGTGTGAGTGTCCGTTTCCCCTTGCCAGTGCCCAACCTTATGGCGGTTTCTATACAAATCTGTTGATAGGTTGTTTTCATGTTTGTTTTTTTCTTTCATGTGTTTTTATATAAATTTTACTGTATTTGTATACTGTGCAGCTTAGGGTTTAGTCACCATCAGGTGTTCTCCTGGGTAGTACTTAGCCGTCCAGCTGCACAGCTGTTCTGAGGTGGGGTTGGATCCCCTCAGAGTTTGTGTGTATTTTTAATAAATTACCTTCCACTAATCCCTGGTGCGCATTTGTGCATTTTTTATTATCTTGTATTTCAGGGTGCCCTCCCCCCTTTTTAAGGGGGGTTCACCTAGATTTGAGAGTTTCTGGGGAGACGCTTTATGTACATGCTGCAAAGGGATCATCCACATCATCACACAGCACGAGCGCTGAATATCCTGTTTTTTTCTACCTTCAAGAACTAAATTACCACCTGTCACGGTAGCTTATGACAAGATATAATGAACACCAAATATCTGGGTTGAACTGAACGAGGCTTAGATATAATAAAATATAATTTATTCCTTAAATAAGGTGAACACAGCAATATAGTACAATTAACAGGCAAGAAGATAACACTTACTTAGGGTTGGGGAATGGAGAAGTATCCAATAGCAATTCTCCAGCAGTCCAGTGACATTCAAGATGGAATCAGAAGCCCAACTGCAGCAATCCAGTGACATTCAAGATGGTATCAGAAGCACAACTCCAGCACAACTAAAAACTCTAGGGTTGACACAGTTTATATACCTGTGCAACCCTATTCTTAACATTGAACACAGCCTATTGGTGAACAATTATCTGTATTCACTCTCCAATGTGGAGACACAGACTAACAGACTAACCCATGCCCTCAGGTAACAATTAGACTGGCAGAGTTTGTTGATTCACTAATACTTAATCCCTAGACATTGGGTAACAATCAAGGCAGTTACTTTTTGATCACCGTGCTTAGGCTACTCAGCCGTCTGCCCTTCATGACTTATTAGCCTAGCAGTTTTTAATGCCTACAGTGACTCCACATATTGGCCAAATATGAACTCTCTGCGACCTCCAGAACTGGAGATACAGAAATGCACTTTAAAACATTAAAATACATGCTTATAATGAAACATGGGAATAGGGGAACATACATTTTCAAGGTACAACAAGGTGCAAACCTCATCCCTGGACCGCAGTCCAGTTAACCCCTTATCTCTCTGGTGAGGTCAGGGGATGGCCATATGTGGTGCAACCCCTTTAATACTGGGCCATCCCCTTTCTCCCTCTATACCGCCAAGATCTTCTTCTCTCTCTCTCGTCTTGTCCTTATAAGGACATTAATCTGATAGTGCTAATGGATATGACACCGAACCACCTGACCAAAACTGACATGCCTAACTCTGAATAGATGACAAGATCTACAATAGAATATGGTGTGCTGAAAAGCAATTAATTGTATTTCGCAATTCTCCATGTATGTACATGAAAGCATCTTATTGTATATTGCCCTGTTCAAATGTGCATGGATGTGGTTTGTAATCCGATTACCCAATAAAAAGGTTTGAAATAAAAAAAAAAAGTTCAGCCGAGCTGACCGGGCTATAATACATAGGTACCGTCAGTCTCATGGCTATAAATTCCCCTACGTGCCTATTATGGAAGAAATTGAGAACAACAGGCATGATTGGCTTAAACAGGTTGTATTACAGTTTCTCCAGGCCAAATCTATTGAAAAGAGGTTTATAACAAAGTCCACCATCCGCTCCATTATGGACGAGTGATTGGTAGCAAGTTGCATTTACAAGGACAGAGTGGAAATATGATAGAGAGGCCAGGCTCACCTAAGGTGTATTTTGTATGGACCAAAATGTTCAATGGACAGGTAGTAAAGAAACCCGATCCTAAGTTCTATAAATAGAGATCCTGTACTCTATTTTAAAATAGTGTTTCTGTTATCATCATCACTGTATTCAGTGGATAACATGGGCCCTAATGTCTGTGTACTGTGATAATGGTTTTGTCTAAGCCACTGATATGTGTAACCGTTATTGTATTTCAGGCACAAGGTTGGCGGATGGCACTCAAATTCGGTCCTAGGGAGGACATGTGAATTTCACCCAGGGGAGAGAGTAGCCATGGTAGGTTTTGGCTATTCTACTGCCCCGTATGTTATGTAAGCCCTGATAGATGCAAGCTATAACAGACTGTCCTCTTTGGTTTTCCCCTCCTCCAGCAGCCTCTGAGTGACAGGGTGTGGAGGTGGAACTGGGTCTGTGTACAGTCAATCATGGTGCAGACCTAGTGACCTCCCCCTTCTGTGCCTTAGGGAGAAAGCATGTAAAGTTAGTTAGTCCAGGTTCACCCTTCAGGGGGTAGAGACCTATGCTTCCAGCCCCGTTATGGGCTGGAGAAGAGTTGAGGCAGCTGGCTGGGCCTCCAGTCCACCAGTGTGACCTAGGGCCATCCTAAGACCTGGATCCTGCTAGTAACACATCATCCGCTGTAACAAGAACTGCAGTGGCTGCACCAATAAAGGATCCCATTTTATATACCCCTGCGTGAGTCTACAGTCTATTGGGTAGGGGTATGTTCAGAGGACTGTCACAGGAGGGACTGTCTCCAGAACTCTGGAGCCTACTGTGACTGGAGACGCAGCACCATGACAAGAGCTACTGCCTGAAACCGCCTAAAACCTATCCTGTTTCCCCACAACATCGCGGAAGCTCAGCCTCTCCTGAATCTAACAGGTATATAGCACCACACTGACCTGTAGCCAGAGTAAATCTCCCAGGGAGGGGGGGAGGGGGGAAAGCAGCGCTACACTTAAATCTCCAGATCATTGATTGATCCAGACACCAGGTGTGCACAGATTGAGAAGAAGCTTTTAAGAATATGATGGCCAGATGCGGAAATAGAAAAAGATCACTTATAGCCTTTATATCTTTATTGGTAATTCACCAAATGACTGCAATTTGAGGATTCCAAGAATGATTCTAAAATTGCAAAATTATAATTTAGTTGGAATTTATATGCCAGGAAAAATAATGTTTACAGCAGACACACTGTTCAGAGTAGTGGCTCCATCAGTACACAATCAGAAGACCTGAGAAACAGATATAAACTTATGTTGACCTTATTGTAAAGTCCCCATAGTTAATCACCAACTGCAAGGAATCAAATGAGAAACAGAGAAGGACAAATCATTAAGGATCCTTACAGAGGTCATAATGAAAGGGTGGCCTCATGAAAAAGGAAATTGCCTTACAAGTGTACAGTAACAGACTACTGGGACTGCAGACATTAATTTTCCATGATAGAAGAAATCATTTTCAAAGGCAACAAGATTGCAATGCCAATGAACCATTGAAAAGAAATGCTGCAAAAGGTCTATGAGGGTCAGAGAGGAGTAGAGACGTGCAAAATAAATAAATAAATAAATAAAAGCATAAGAAGCTATGTATTGCCTGCAAATAAATTAAAACATTGCTAAGAAAACGATGTTTCATGCATGAACTGGCACTGATTTATTTACTTAGAACTCAAAGGACTGTTTAACAGTCACAGAATATTTGCACACTAAGCAATACTAGCAGCAAATCTGCGACAGCAAGTATGAAGGGTTTATTCACCAAACATGGTATTCCAGATTAAGTTTTCAGTGATAATGGGCCAGAGTTTTCTAGTGTTGAATTTCTGCAATTTGCAAGGGATTGGAATTTTTATCACACAACATCTACAGTATTTATCACACAACAGTCCAAATTTACCTCAATCAAATGGATTTGCGGAAAGTTCAGTCAAGACAGTAAAGACCATTATGAAAAAACTTTTGAATGTGGGGGTGATTTCTATAGAATGATAGAGGATAATGCAAGCACTCTCTAAAGAATAATTTAAAAAAAACAGCCAGTGCTCCATATTAGAAGGGGTATCCTGAAGTTCCAGTAATACAGTAGAGAGTAGTTCTTGACCAGGTTGTCAGGGTCTGTAGCAGAACTGAGAGAGGAGAGGGAGGAGCGTAAAGTGGAATCAAAGGCTGGTAGGTTAATAGAGCGCAGGTTTCTGCAGAAGCGAGGGGTAGATGGAGATGGAGAACGGGAGAAGTGAGATAGAGAGGATGAGATGAGGTGATGGTCAGAGAGAGGAAAGGGGGAAATGGAGAAATCAGAGAGAGAAAAGTTTTTGTGAAAACTAGGTCTAGGTTGTGGCCATCCTTGTGGGTGCTGGCTGCAGTCCACTGTTGAGGCCAAAAGAAGAGGTTAGAGAGAGAAAGCGGGAATCCCAAGGGAGAGAGGGGTCATCAATGTGGCAGTTGAAGTCCCCAAGGAGAAGAACAGGAGAGTCTGAGGAGAGAAAGAAAGAAAGCCAGGATTCAAAGTGAGAGAGAAAGGCTCTGGCAACAAAGTATCACAAACAGATCGGTTGCTGTGTTCTAAACAGCACACTGTCTATTATTATGAAAGCTGCAACATTAATGTGTGAAACGTAGTAATATAATGTTACATATAAGCTGCAGCATTTCACAGACTGCAGCAAAAAGTTAGGCCACGCTTATAGTGACGGCGACGCTGACGTCACGCTGAGGTTGCTGGAAAAATTAAATTGAATGATTTCCAGCGATCGCCACCGAGCCGTCGCGTCGCGCCTACTATAAGCGCACGCAATGGCGTCAATACATTTGTTTTGACACATCGCATCGCTGTCGCCGGCACTATAAGCGCAGCCTTAGAAGGCGGCCATTTCGTTAGGCACACAATCAAGATTTTTACAGTTTTATATTAGGAGCACCAAACGATTGCCAGCTTAGGTAAGAATGTAGATTATACATTGTCACGTGTTTTAAATATAAAACATTTTTATTTAGAAAAAAAGGGGAATGTAGTATTGCTGCTTTTAAGTAAAATTGGTACAGCTTGTGTTCCAGAGGCGCACATGCGGACACGCCAGTGACGTCAATCTGGGAAGCTTAGTTACCAGTGTTTCATACACTCAGCCTGCCATCCTGGGTGCACAATATCATCATCTGACTGCACAGCAGGTGCCGCGGATCATCTCCATTGACATCGGAGCCGAGAAAATCTTGCTGAGAGCAAGCATCGTGTGTACCTCATCGAGCCCCGCTGATGTATATCAATACTACATGCGCCTACTTACTTCATGTCTTGGGATTTCAATTTTACCCCTTGAGGAACACCAGCGCTACGTCTTGTGTACCTACTGCATCAGTTTTTTACATCATTTTTATGAATAAATTGTTATTTGTTTTATGTCCAGCATTGTTTCCCAGCTTTATAAAACATACTGGACACCTAACAAGCTCCTATTGAACCCCCAAAATGACCACAACATATATATAAGCATATGAGTGTCACAGAGGAGTGCTACTGAGCATGGCAATATATATTTTAAAACCAGAGACAGAACATAAAACACAGACAAAGCTCAGTTTTTAGCACATCCAGTGAGACTCATACACGGTACAGTGCCTAAATATATACGTAAATATCTAATAAGTAAAATGGTCTTTTAGTTTGACATTTTTGGCCAAAATTGTTGTAAGCCCCTGAGCCAACGCCAAGGCAGACCACATATCAGGGGTCCCTAACGCTAATATAAATTCTTAATAACCTGTGTAATAACAGGAAGAATGATTTATAGTAAATCTGTCAATATTAGTTGCAAAGTTCTGAGTCTGACTGAAGCTTTTATTAACCTGTACATTACCAGGAAAAGCACTCTGTATTAGAGATGTCACAGCCAAACTGCAAGCAGGCAAGTTCCCCTGAGTGGAAGATGCTATGGAGTGAGCCCATAACCATTTAAATGTGGGAGGGGGTGAGCTTAAATTAGGAAGGAGGTTGCCACCCTCCAATCAGCCATGACTAGCTGGACAAGAATTGTAAAACATACTGGACACCTAACAAGCTCCTATTGAACCCCCAAAATGACCACAACATATATATAAGCATATGAGTGTCACAGAGGAGTGCTACTGAGCATGGCAATATATATTTTAAAACCAGAGACAGAACATAAAACACAGACAAAGCTCAGTTTTTAGCACATCCAGTGAGACTCATACACGGTACAGTGCCTAAATATATACGTAAATATCTAATAAGTAAAATGGTCTTTTAGTTTGACATTTTTGGCCAAAATTGTTGTAAGCCCCTGAGCCAACGCCAAGGCAGACCACATATCAGGGGTCCCTAACGCTAATATAAATTCTTAATAACCTGTGTAATAACAGGAAGAATGATTTATAGTAAATCTGTCAATATTAGTTGCAAAGTTCTGAGTCTGACTGAAGCTTTTATTAACCTGTACATTACCAGGAAAAGCACTCTGTATTAGAGATGTCACAGCCAAACTGCAAGCAGGCAAGTTCCCCTGAGTGGAAGATGCTATGGAGTGAGCCCATAACCATTTAAATGTGGGAGGGGGTGAGCTTAAATTAGGAAGGAGGTTGCCACCCTCCAATCAGCCATGACTAGCTGGACAAGAACAGCTTTATAGTTATATGTAGTGAGTCTTTCCCCAGTACTGTTTCCCAGCTTTATGTTGTTTGTTTATCATTGTTGTTATCCTGTGTTGTTCTCCTCCCAGTCATCACGTATTTATGTTACAGTATTACGCTGTGTTTCTTTTTATATTCTTTTATCACATGTCCTGAGACCCAGTCTATTGTCACCTGAAGTTCATCCCTGATACATCGTTTATGGTTTGATCCATTGTCTAATATTATACCCTTGGACTATGCATATGTCTCAGAGGCAACGGACAGTAATTTTGTTTCACATTGCAGCTTTAAGGCTTAACATAAGGTTAACTTCATGGTGACTCACTTAACAGATCACTGTGGATCTGGTTCTTAACGTATTAGAGGTTGCAGAACTGTGGTTCAAGTGCTACCTGTCTGGATTATTCAAACGTGGTTGTGTAGGTGTTACTAGATTGTTAGAGCAATACAAACTGGGTTACACTACAACTCTTTGAAGAATACTGTGAAGCTACAGTAACTTGATGATTTAATGTGCATGCTTGTGTCCAGATCCATTAGCATCTGCATTTTGTCTCACCCTGTGTGACCCAGCCATCTGTAACATGCTGCCAACAGACTGCATGTACACTGCATGATGTCAATTTGTTTGGACACAGCATCTGCACATTGTAAATGCTGTAAATCTTTTTGCAGAAATACAGTGTTCTTTGCAGCTTCAATGTTAATATATTGCAGACACCTCAGGGAGTAATAAACTCACCAACATACAGATATAGCAAGACTTACTGCGTCAAACCGGGCCCGATCGTGGTCCCTCCACAGCTGCAAGAACAGCAAGTAAGGATTAACGCTGCAAGGGTCCATGTTTTTGATGAATCCCCCGCAGTGTTAATCCATTGCTTGAATAGGCCATCAGCTGGAAGAGAAAACCGGCACTAACCTTTTAGATGAGCTGCGCAGCCGTCCGCAGCCATTTCTCCATCTGAATTCGTGTCCCAGAAGCGCTGAAGGTGAGACAGAGCTGTACTACTGTATATTTCCTCCCCCTCTGGATGACGTAGATGCCCTTATATGGTCTCTACAGCATGAGGGGGAGGCTATATGGCCACATTTGGTCATCTACATCAGGGGGGCGCAAACTTTTTTCTCTGCGCCCCCCTGACGGCTGTCCCCTCACTCCCGCGCCCTTTTCAACCCGAACTTACCCGCGCTCCGGCGTAATGACGTCATGTTGCCATAGCAACGTGACGTCACATGACCTCGCAGCGTCATTTTGACGCCGCGTTGCCATGGCGACGCAGGGAGGAAGCCGCCGGAGCCACGGTAAGTTAGGTTTACAGAGGCCCTGCAGCTCCCCCGGCACTTAATTTAAGTGCCT
The DNA here is from genome assembly GCF_040206685.1 of Ascaphus truei. Lineage (NCBI taxonomy): Eukaryota > Metazoa > Chordata > Amphibia > Anura > Ascaphidae > Ascaphus > Ascaphus truei. The sequence continues at coordinate 322,525,855 of NC_134484.1, forward strand.
TCGGGAAGCGCGCGGGGCCTCTGTAAATCCGCGCCCCCCGTCGGCAGTCTCGCGCCACCCCTGGGGGTCGCGCCCCCCAGTTTGCGCACCGCTGATCTACATCATCAAGGGGGCTGGACAGGATATGTAATTGTCCAACCCTTCTATGATGTACATGACCAAATGTGGCCATATAGCCTCCCCCTCATGATGTAGAGGCCCATATAAGAGCATTGATCATCCATGGGGAAGGAAATATAGTACAGACCTGTATCTCACCTTCAGCGCTGCGGGGACATGGCTGCAGATGGAAAGATGGAGAAACGGCTGCAGACAGCTGCGCAGCTCATGTAAAAGGTTAGTACCGGTATTTCTTTCCCAGCAAATGGCCCAAAAGGATTAACGTTGCCGAGTCCTTTTAAGAAGCATGGTCCCACGCTGAGTTAATTCTCCTGGGCAGCCTACTATTCCTCGGGGGCCGTGAGAACTGTAGTCACAATGCAGCCACACCAGGGAAGTAAAAATTGCCGTACCAAGAACAGTAAGTCTTGCTACATCTGTACTAGGAAGCTTAGTGGATCCTGTAGAAATAAACTTTGTTTGTGAAATGTAAAATTCATGGATTTTGGGACCCAGTGAGCTAACTTAGACTTTGTATTTTTATGAAAAGTGACACCAATACCCTAATTATCAGAGACCTATATTTTTCTAGTCTAGAACATATAATTAGCAAGTGGGTGGTGGTTTTGGGATACAGACAGAGATATACCTGTAATTTGAGAAAAATTAGTTTTCTAGTTTATCTCTATTTATATCATCCTCAAAAATATACTAAATATTGCAGTAACTGGATTAGTGCCCGATAACATATAAGTATTTAACACTTTTCCTGTCAGAAGGGTCAACAATTCACTACAGAGCTATGTGTTGCAAGGCCTCCCTGGCAAGAAAAGGGTGTAGACTGCTTTCTCCATTTTATTTCCTTTCGTCTAAATCATAAATATCTATTATGTAGCCTGACTGGACAGTTGGATACATGTTTGTGTAAATTAATCACTCATGAATCACGAGTAGAGCAGAAAAAAGAAGATCTTGGTACAGAATGTGTGATCAGTATGGAGATGCCTTGATTAGATTTCATCTAAGAACCAGTCTAAAAACACTGATTTTGAGTTGTGATGTTATTTATCATACTGGAAATGTCAGACAATTAATTTAGTATTTCTATTAGTATTCCTTCTCACTTAATCTGCTCCTGGAATACCACAAGCGTGTTATTTTCCTAACTGATGGCAGGTAAAGCAAAGACACATAACCCATGAGTCTATCTTCCTGTCTTCCACAGGTTCACCAAACCTGCTTCATTCACCCTAATGTCACGTCATACAGTGGTTAAACTGAAGACACGGCTTTTGAATACAAATAAACACACTGAGGGTTAGTCCTTAAACTGTGATAGTGTCGCGGGGGCACTACTGTATGGAAACTCCCATTCACTTCAAAAGGAGTGGCACTGTGCAATAGTGACCCAATTGGCACTATCACACTTTAATGAATGACCCCCACTAGGTCTGTCACTTTAAGTTCCCTAGAGATTTTCCCTGTTGTATTGCACAGCTGAGCCTGGGATGAGAAAGTGCTGAATCAGTGGAACAACTCAAAATATATAGGCTAAAAGTGCACACACAATGCGCAATGAGAGCGGCTTTGGCAGGGGCTCACGCACACTTCCGCAGGCGTGCGGAGGCGTAGCTCTTAATTTTTTTTTAGTTTTGGCGCTCACGGGAGCCAGGGCCGGTCACGTGAGCGGTTCGCCCAATGAGGGTGAACGAGCTCCGTGACGTCACTGGCCCGCCCCCTGACACGCCCCCGGACGGCGCGCGAACTAAGGCCAGGGAAAGCACCCGCTTTCCCTCAGCCTCAGCGCGCCTCCGCACGGCTGGAGTCACCATGGACTCAGCCTTATACCTACCCTCCCGTTTTTCTCTTTTCTGTACCCATCCCTATTTTTTTAAAATTGTTATTATTATTGTCCAAAAAAAGGTTAAAATAAAAAAAGTATTTTTAAAAAACAAAAACTGTTGCAATATTCTGTCATCTTCATGATCGGTTTAAGCCCAGGTCCTACTCAGGATTACTAGTTGTGCGATAACTCTTGAGATATTTTCTTCATTTGCTAGTGACTTTGTTAAAACTTCAGGACTTGATCTTACACCATTTCTGGTTTTGACTTGTGCCACGCATCCCCCACAGCAATGGTCATATACCCAAGAGACTACCCATCCCAAACATAATGAAATGTTTATCATCCTTGAGAATGACAGCTGACATACAGTAGATGAATAATTAAATAGTAATTTGATGCCCTGGCAAGGACAATGGAGTGGTCATATTATGTGCTTGCAAATTTACTCAATTAACCTAGGGTTCTGTATGTAGAGGATTTCCAAGTTCAGTCCCAGACTAAGTACGGAATTTGGAATATCAGTCTCCTAAATTTACTCTTTTGCCCCATTTGAACCAACAGTGCATCTGAAAAGTGTTTATATGAAGCAATAGGAGGAGTAAGTAGAATATTATTTGTTATAATCAGGGCTCGACAAATTTAAAAAAAAAACACTTGCCACCAAAAAAGTCACTCGCCCCACCCCCCCCAAAAAACTTTCTCACCCCCACTCCATTTTACCTGTTTGTGAGTGTGACTATTTTACCTGCTCGTGAGTGTGACCCTGTGACATTGGAAGAGGGCCAAGATGTCCTGAAGCCTAGAGCGACTGATAGATTTGTCCCAAGACTGGCAGAATCTCCAGAAGTCCCAAGGCAGATTCTGATTAGGTTCTGCTAGTGAGAAGCCCTCAACAAAACAGTACCAGGGAAGCGGAGTTGGAACAAATAAGTGACAATCCCTTGTCCAGCACTGTAGGTGCAATACAAACTGCCAGGCATGACGGTTATCTCCTCCGCGAAAAGGACTGAGACGTTAACGCCGAATTACAGAGGTCTCTGTTCGCAGCTTACTTTGAGTGTAGGACTTTGGGAAGACAGAAAGTATCTTACGTAATGAGTTGGAGGACCTGAGACGATCTGGAGACGACAAACGCTATTATTTCCGCCATGGTTGAGAAGTGATGCCACTCTGAAAAAATTTGCTGACTTGAAGCAGAAGTATGAGGAGGCACAGGCAGAGCTGGAAATATCTCAAATAGGGTTTTCAGTCTCAGTATAGAGCTAGAAGTCTCACATCAGGAGGTCTGAGGTCTCATCACAGAGTTATGTAAATGTAAGGATGACTACAAAAAGGTCCTGGGTGGTTTAGAGACATTATAAAGAGAGAACACAAACCCTAAAGAGAACATTTCAGGCCTGACTGACCATGTCAGTGAAAGAAATGAGACGCTTCACTAAGTAAAAAAGGTGAAGAAACAAATGGAACAAGAAAAGTTGCTAGTGCAGGTAGCGTTGAAAGAAGCAGAGGGCAATTTTCAGTATGAAAAGAGCAAATCTCTATGTCTTCAGGTAGAACTTTCTCAGATCAGAGCAAATTCTGAAAGAAAGGAGAGAAACTTTCTAACACTAAAATTATTCAGCTTTACCATCAGAATGAAGCATCCTGCCTTCTTCAGTCGTTATAGAGAATGCAACGACAAAGAAAGAAGAATGAACATTTGAAGCAATGTTTGTGACGGTGAAGGGGTTAACCAGGCTCATCAATAAAGTTTAGACCCACTTGGTTAACCCTGACCCGTATGTTAGGGTCTTAAGAGTGTCAGCTCTGTGACCCAGATGTCGAAAATGTATTACTGGGACTGCATATTAATTTTACGACATTAAAGATTTATTTGACTTTTGCCTTTACTGGGGTGCTGGGATCGGGAGATTTCTAGGCTGTAAGTTTCAGGGGGGGGTTTGTCGGAGAAAGTCTTTACAGAATGTGGCTATGTATCGGGGTTCCAAAGTTATTGGACACCCCAAAATGTGTATCCGGGAATTGAGTGAGATTCTCGGATACAGCCAAGCACATTACTCCGCCAAACTCTGACTCTGAAAGCGTTATTACGGCTCACCGCCAGGATCCCAGCTGCAGCATCATCCAGACAAGGTAAATGGGTAAGAAGGGGTTAAACTATATCTGCAGCTATACACGGAGACCCTATTGTAGCAGGGGTTCCCCAGAATAGGACAGATACCCAGATACATACCCAGGTACACTGAACCTAGTGTAGGGTAGGGGTACAGGGGCTGCTCCAGCTAGATTATAAAGCTGAGCAGGTTTTACAGTGTCTAAAAGTTTTAAAAGTTATTTTTCTCATGTGTGCCAAGAATGAGGCTAGTGAATGTAGGGCATATATACACTCACTCCATCCATGACACCAGAATAGGAACTCATAACTTTTAGCACACAGAAAACAGGACACAATATATTTTATTAAATTTATAGCTTAATATGTGTATATATATTGGCAACCTGTATATGAACTGAGGGATTTCCAAGTCGTGGATTCCATATAGCCCAGATGGCTACCAAACTTGGTGCCTCTGTGCCTGTGCGAAGTCCGTACTTGAAAGACTCAGGGATGCCAAGGTGTTAGAACAGGAGGGGTACTGCAGTTCTGCTTGAGTATGTATGTCTTTAATTATATGGCGCCATTAATGTACATAGCGCTTCACAGCAGTAATACATGTGTAGCCCTGTGTAGTTTGGGGGTTACATGTTTTTCTCCTCCTGTGCAATAATCCCTGTTAAGGGCAGGTTTGCAAGGAGTGATCATGGTGTTTGCCCTCACCTCCTGTGCTGTATATTATTCAGTGAAGGAAGTGACATCATGCTCTGTGTCCACTTACAGTGACACAGGGGTAGTGCCTACTGAATCTATATAATATGCAGAACTTCCTTAATTTAGTCAGTGTGCCTCACCACCTGAGTGAGGTGAGTCTGTCCAGCAACCTGTCAGGGCTCTGGCAGTGTTTGTGGCCCTCCCTGAAGGGAGTGGTGTGGAAGACTATTCCTCTTACTCCATCAGGAAGGGAAGAACTAGACATGCTTTCAGTGCCCTTGCCTGGGTGTGTACGTCAAGGGCCTTCCTTTGGGTTGGCAACCTGAGATGAGCGGCAAGAAGACCGGCCGCTATGATGGGCGGCTGTCCATGTATGGTGACAATAAAGGATGCCTATTCTAAAGCCAGGGTCATGTGTGATGTGTGAATTGCCCCAGATAGCATTAACTCAGCTCCCTTTCCAAATCACTCCAAGTCCTATAATATTTCCTTCACTTTATATGAAAAGCAGCAGTAAATACAGGCTCTTGTGGATGGTGTGTAGTAGTGATTTGTAGTTATAAACAGGTAGAAAGAGATGGCCTTGCCATAGAAGAGTAACAGAGATGAGTGCTGTACACACTGTCTCCAGGGTGGAAAAGGAAGTGAGGAGCAATGTGGGTAAAAGGAATAGTCTTGGGATAGACTATCTGTGAACAAAGACAGAGGGGAGGGCGGAATAGCCCATTCTGAGAAGAATCTCAGAGGTTGCTGTAGCAACTCACTGGTTATATGCTCAGAGGCATAAATGTCAACATATTGATACATTACACAGGCACTGTGTGTGTGTGGAACAAATACATGCAGCTGAATTGCTTACTTGTTCCATGGCACTCCCCGTCTGGTATCTGGAGATACCACTATATAACTGGATTATGTGGAACATATGTGCAATGCATGACAAAGATAACATCTTATTCACAAAACAATGCAAAGGTCCATGTCCACACAACGATGTGATACCGGCCGGTATCACTGGCTTCAAAGTCTCTTGGCAAAGGTTCTTTGGCAAAGGATGCCAAGCGCATGCACTGGTCCAGGTTAGCTGGGTGCACCACAATGTCTTTCGCAAAAGTCTCTGATCCTGTTTCTTAGATCTATGAGAGAACAGTCCTTTTATCTCTGTAGTTTTCTCTACAGAGGGCATCACCTTGTGGATGTGCCAGTCGTGATAGTCTGTCACTCCATCACATGGTGTTTGGTGGAAGGTAATGGCTTCTGGCTCCTTGCGAATCAGCACTCCTGGAAGACTGTCTGACAAGTCTGGCCCAGTGCGTAAGGCGTCGTTTGGAGAGGCGTCCTGGTGCTGGGCATTGGAGCTGAACGTTGCCCAGATCTGACCGGGTTTCTGATGGTGGTGGACAGATGATGGAAGGTACCGACATTCTTCACCTTCAATCAGTGAGGGTGCTGGCTTTGCGTGGTCGCTAAGGAATGTCTTCTGGATGAAGGCCACAAAGTTATGTTTGGTCTCCGGTTTCCTTTGTAGGTCGCAGCAGAGCGAAGTGAGCCTAGAGATGGCATGTACTCTGTTGTTTGGGAGGTTACTGCCGTCAGGAGGTTATTTTCTCCCTGGACATGACAAAGAACAATCTCTTTTGCCCTTGTAAATCCCTTTATGAAATGTCTCTTTTTAGACGTGTGAGAGGACCGTCTTTTTGCCCCTGTGGCTTCACCTGCAGGGCGCAATCTTTTGCAGCTGTACCAGCCATGGTGGCTGGCTGCTTTGTCACTAGGTATTCTATGGACAGGAATGGCTGTACGTCTTAGCTGTGCCATTGCTTGCAGGAGGACCGTCCGATTGTTTTTTGTCTTTTGGACGATCCCTTTGTTGGGCACCTTCAGGAGGTTTCTTTCTTCCTTCAGTGAAGTTGACTCATCACCCTTAGTTGTTTGGAGTACTAAGCATCCTAGGCCATTGTCGCATCCCCCTGAAGATGTTTTTGTTGATCTCAGGGGAATGACCTTGTCTCTTCTCCTCACTTGGCCCTCCTGTCACTTGGAGATGGCCAAGACATGGTTCAGAGAGGGATGTGTGTCCGCATTCTGTTATTACCGTTCTGCGGGCGTCAACATAGTCTGGTTTGTGCCCTTTGTCAGTGCACACGTTGTCCACTATCACGCATCCTAGGTCAAGCCTTTGGGCGAATGGAGCGTTGTGGGGTCTGTTGTGCTGTTTACGGACTTTGTGCACCCTCAGGATGTCCCTACCAAGCAGCAGCAAGATCTAGGCGCCTTGTTCTACCGACGGGATATAGTTGGCTATTCCTCTGAGGTGTGGGTGAGGGCACGCCACGCCTGGTGTAGGAATCTCGTCCCTGTTTGCAGCCATGTAGTTGCAATTGATGAGTGTGGGGAGAGCTATCTTCACTCTGTTGTCCACTGAACGTATGACGTAGCAACTTGCTCTTCTCCCTGTTGTCTCAGTTGACCCTGCACAGGTTCTGAGGGTGTAGGGTGAGGCATTGTCTTGTGTGTTGAACAAGTTGAAGAATTCCGTCTTCGCCAATGATCTGTTAGGCTATGGTCCCGCTGTGGCCGGCGGCGCGCGTGGCCGCGAGCCACCAGCTGCTTGCCCCCATTCTAGATGCCCCCGCTGGATCCTTCCGGCGTGGCTGACTGCGTGCTGTGACGCGTCAGCCAGCCGGAACTACAAGGAGCTTGTGGTTTTGGCCAGTGTCGCGTCACGTTACATCCCAGCAGCCAATCCGATTCCCCCCTCTGCTCCGATCCTCCCCTCTGCTCCGATCCCCCTGTTCCGATTTCCCCCTTCAGCTCCGATCCCCATTCCGACCCCCCTCTGCCCGATCCCCGTTCCAATTTTCCCCCTTGCTCCGATTCACCCCCCATGTGTATTTGCCTGTGTGTGTGTGTGTGTGTGTCAGTGGAGGGGAGCAGGGAAGGAGCTGCTGGTGTGTGTCCTGGTTTTTTTTCTTAACTTTTGGCTGGCTCGGGAGCGGTGATGCGCGAGAGGCAGAAAAATTGTATTTCCCGCTCCCTACAGGAAGTAGCGGTCAAATGCCTGTCAGCGTGCCACCTGTCTGTAGTGGCGCGCTGACTGAGGGAGCGGGGCCTTAGCCTTACTTTGATCGTCGAGGATTGCATACATCGGGATAGTTCTCTTGTCCCTGGGGGTGCACTACGACAGGGCATATTTTGGAGCAGGATATTTTGTCACTTCCTTTTCCGCAAACCTCGGTGCACTGAAACGTGACAGATGTTGGCTCTCCTTCTCCTTTCTCCCAGCCATGCTCCGCTATGGAGGATGGGTTGTTGAGTTGGTGGAGTGTCAGCACCTCTGGATGTAGAGATGTTACGTGCTTGTCACTTTTGCACACTACACATTTGATGTCTTCTTTACAGTCTCTGGCTAGGTCTTTTCTTGCAAACTCCAGCTCTTGCACAGGTCCCTGAGCTCTCGTAACTTCGAGTAGTCTTTAGCTGTGATCCTGGGAAAGCTGTCGACTCTCTTGAAGAGCGAATCTTCGACTGCTTCAGGGCTACCGTAGCACTCTTCTAGCCTTTCCCATACTAGGTTGAGACCTACTTGGGGGTGGTTCGCGTTTGCCGCCCCGAGTCTCTTTGCTTGCTCCTTGGATTCTGTCAGGCCTGAGGCATGTTGGTCTCGTTCTGAGGTAGTTGCTGGGAGGGTCCATGTGGTCGCCTCTTCCTTTGGGCGGACGCGTGATGACTGCTGGTCAGTGTGAGGGGCTGTGTTTTCAAATGTGGGTCTACCTGGATTGCGAGCCTGTTGTAGTGCATCCGTGTGCGTGCTGGCGTGTGGATCACTGTTGCGGCTGTGGCTATCCCAGGTAGCGTGTACCCTTGAAGGAACAGCGTCTTCTCCACGTGGACCTATCAAGTCTTCGGTGTCTGTGGAGTCACTCCCGTCGTGTTGAGATGGTGCGCTGGTGTTTACGCTGAAGAGGCTCCTCACATAGTCCTCAGTGTGTTGGACTGGATCCTCTGAGGCTACCCGTCTGTACGGTTGCTCCCCGCCGCCCTGTCTCGCAGCAGCTTCTAAGACTTCAGCTTGGGCTCTGGCAGCGGCGGCGTCCTCTTCTTTGGTTAGAGCTTCTAGATCCGCATCCAATTCGGCCTTTCTACGCGCAGTGGCGGCAGCGGCATTGGCAGCGGCGGCATTCACAGTGGCAGTGGTGGCGGTGGCAGCGGCGTTCTTCTCCTCCTCTTTTATGCGCGCTCTTTCTGCCCTTACGGCTGCTTCTCTCCGACCATATTCGGCCCTGGCACGTGCGGCCTCTGCGGTGGCTCGCGCCTTGGTAGCGCTTGCGCTAGCGCTGGACACGTTAGATTGCGCTGATCTGGCTGACCTTGACGAGTGCCTGGATGCACTGGAGCGCTGTGATGCTGTTTCCAGCAAAAGGTCTTTTCTCCTAATCTCGGCCTCCGTGATAGTGGTTCGCACGCGGCTGTCACATGTTAGGTCAATGTTACTCTGTAGGTCTCTTTCTTGCAGGCTGTCGCTGGTGTTGGCCCTGGTCAGGTAAGTAATGTATGTCTCTGACAGCTCTTGGTAACACAAGTGATCAGCCCTTAATTGCGTTATTGCCCGCTCGAGCTGTTGCGCATTGTTGCCAACGCTAGTAACATTGCGTATTCCCAGTATGGTTATTTCCATGGGCGTCCGCGGGGGGGGGGGCAAGGGGAGGCGCTTGCCCCCCCCTGGATCCAGGGCCGCAAACAGGGTGGGCACAGGGGGGACAAAGGGTACTGCAGGACGGGCCCCCTGCGTGGCCGGGCAACAATTAATTAAATAAATTTAAAAAAAAAAAGTTTAAAAAAATGGCGCCGCTTCCCCGCGGTCCCGGCGCGCATGCGCAGGGCAAGCAGGGCCCGCTTCCCCCCGCTCCCAAAGTGGGACGGAGGGGGAAGTACAAGCCAAGCTCCTCTGTGGCCCGCTCCCCCTCCCGCTCCCAACGTGGGATGGAGGGGGAAGTACCAGATCCGCTGCGGCCCACTTCCCCCCCTTGGCCAGCTTCCTGCGCACCCACCTCCCACGTGCCCCCTGGCCCACCTCCCGTGGCCTTGACCTCCCCCCCCCCCGAGCCCACCTCCCGTCCCTGGCAGCTGCCGCGGGGATATCGGGGGCAGGAGGGGGAAGCGTCCGGCGACAAGCTGCACCCACCCGGTCAAGGTAAGTCACCCCACCCAGTCACTGTCACCCACTGTCACTGTCACTCACTGTCACCATAACCCACTGTCACTGTCATCCACTGTCACCATTACCCACTGTCACCATTACCCACTGTCAACGTCAACCACTGTCACTGTCACCCACCCACTCACTGACTGTCACTCACCAAGTCACTGTCACCCACCCAGTCACTGTCAAGTCACTGTCCCACCCAGTCACTGTCACTCACTCAGTCACCCAGTCACTGTCTCCCACCCACCCACTGTCTCCCACCCACCCAGTCACTGTCTCCCACCCACCCAGTCACTGTCTCCCACCCACCCACATTCAACATTCACCCACCCACCCACCCACTGTCATTCACCCACTGTCATTCACCCATTCACCCACTCACTCACTGTCATTCACCCACCCACCATCATTCATCCATCCACCCACCCACCATCATTCATCCACCGTCATTATCCCACCCACCCACCGTCACTCAACCGTCATTCACCCACCCACCCACTGTCATTCACCCACCCACCCACTGTCATTCACCCACCCACTGTCATTCACCCACCCACTGTCATTCACCCACTCACTCACTCACCCACTCTCATTCTACTGTCATTCACCCACTCACCCACCCAGGCAGGCAGACACATGTCTTTTGTTGAAAATATAAAAATAAACAGGTTGCATTGTAATGTTTTATTCTGTAGTACAATAAGAAAACAGTTAAGTAAAAGTTGCGCTCTAAAAGATATTTTTTCGTGGTAGGTGCACTATGGGTTCGGGGGGGGGGGCGCTATGGGTTCGGGGGGGGGCTGCTCCTTTCATTTGTCCTGGGCCCCATGATTTCTGTTGGCGGCTCTTCCTGGATCACTCGCAGTCCTGGGCTGTTTTTGGCATTTATGGCGCCGTACAGTACGTTAACGGCGCTATAAACGCCAAAAACAGACTCTGGGTGGACCGGGACGGAGGTGGGTGGACCGGGACGGAGGTGGGTGGGTGCCCCTGGCGCCGCGGCAGGCAGCTAGTGGTAGGCTAGCCTATGCTGCTACGCAGGAGGAAGCGTAGCGCACTGTCATTGGTAGCACTCGGGAGTGATGCGGCTCTCATTGGTAACACTACCTACCAATGAAAGCCGTCTCACTCCCAAGTCGGGACCAATCTGTGCCGCAGCCGGGACCGCCATTGCGCTGTGGTTATAAATTATGCCCCCCCCCCCCTAAAAAATTTCTGCGGACGCCCATGGTTATTTCCCAGGCCTTCTCTAATTTAGCACGGTGCGCTTCAACGTCAGTTTTGTACTTTTGTGTCAGTGTGACTATCCGTTAAGGCCTTGCGTCTGCCTGCGCCTGTTGCATTTGTGCGGCGTTCTCTGAGTCATTTTTAAGGAAGATGCTCACAGCCTCAACTCTTCTGGAGTGTGGAATATGTGTGTATATCGCAGGTCACCCATCTATAAGTTTCTTTCCATTCCATATCACGACACAAATTCAAAACCGCTGTGGAATCTTTAAGATATGACGGTAGTTTACTAACTAATGGTTGAAGAAAAAAGTCAACATATTGCGACAAGTTTGAAGTTAGGGACTGTATCCCCGATATGATCGGTCTACCAGGGGGATCCACACGTGTTTTATGCATTTTAGGCAAATGATAGTATGTTGGTATTCTAGGGCTTTCTAGTTATAGAAAAGCAAAAACTCCAGATGAAATAATCAATCTAGATTGTGCATCATCCAGCATCATTTTCAAAAGAATTAAATATTCTTTTGTAGGGTCTTTCTCTAATTTTTTTTATAAAAAGCTGTATCTTGTAACAACTTAAGGGCTTCTTTTTCGTAGTCAGTACGATTTTGCAACACAGTACGATGCACAATCTAGATTGATTATTTCATCTGCGTCTTCATTAATAGCTACATCATCCACAGTGTCTGTGATTCCTGTTACTAAAAAGGCTTTATCCCGGTCTAATCTCACCAGGGAGCACCAGTCAGTTAAAATGGTGGCACTCATGGTGACAGAAAAACCTTATGCACTACACAAAATGGCCACTGTCACATTTTTTTAATGGACAGTATCTGTAGATATCCCTATATGTTTTCTATATTACCTCTGCTGATTCAAATTGATTGTGATTTATATATGTGTCACTCTTTATATTTTATTAGTTATATATTTACTTATTCTATATTATTTGTATATTATATATATGAGATCTTTAAAATTGATTATCACTTAAAGATCATTGAACTTGATACACAAAGGTGACATCATTTGTTATATATGTTCTTTCAAGAAGGGTTTTTTTAATATTTCACATATATGCTTTTTATTTTCACATTTGTATTAGATCATAAGCATACATACACTTTTTTATTTATATTTCTTCCCTTTTTTTAATTCATTATAATCATATTTATATTTACGATTATATCTTATTAACTGTTTATTATTTATCATTATCATTATATACAGTGCTCGACAAATAATGATAACCAGTCGCCCGTTGCGAGTGGATTTAGGCAGCTGGCGACCCGTGCTGCAGCTCAATGAATCCCCTGCTCGTGCCAATTTTTTTTTTTAAATAAATAAATAAATAATCCCCCTCCCTGATTGGGTTAAAAAAAAAAGTTTAAAAAAATTGCGGCAAATCCTGTGGTCCCGGCACGCAGAGTGTCCTGCCATTTGCGCTGCCTGTTCCCCCCAGCAACCCAGAATCCCCCGCATCCCTCCCCCCCCCAATCCCCACGTGGGACGGAGGGGGAAGCCCAAACCAAGCCCCGCGCGCATCCGCTCCCCACGTGGGACGGAGGGGGAAGCCCAAAACAAGCGCGCGATCCAGCCCCCCCGCACCCTCCGCTCCTCACGTGGGACGGAGGGGGAAGCCCAAAACAAGCGCGCGATCCAGCCCCCCCGCACCCTCCACTCCCCACGTGGGACGGAGGGGGAAGTGCCAACCCAGCTTCCCCCGTGCACGCCTCCTGCGCCAGTCCGCCTCCTGCCCATGATCTCCCCCTAATCACCTGCCCCCGATCCTCGCTTGCTGCCCGGGGGTGTCCGGGGAGCGTGCTGCGGCGTTGGCCGCTTCGGGGGGGGGGGGGAGGAACTGCTGCTGAGGCCCACGCTGCGCTGTGTGTCCCATGTCTTGGAGAGGGCCCACTGCCGTGCGGAGACTGAACTGCTGCCACGTGTGACCCGGTGAGTGTGTGAGTGACAGACTGAGTGTCTGTGAGTGTGTGAGTGTGCCTGTGTGTCTGTGAGTGTGCCTGTGTGTCTGTGAGTGTGCCTGTGTGTCTGTGAGTGTGCCTGTGTGTCTGTGAGTGTGCCTGTGTGTCTGTGAGTGTGCCTGTGTGTCTGTGAGTGTGTCAGTGTGCCTGTGTGTCTGTCAGTGTGCCTGTGTGTCTGTCAGTGTGCCTGTGTGTCTGTCAGTGTGCCTGTGTGTCTGTCAGTGTGCCTGTGTGTCTGTGAGTGTGCCTGTGTGTCTGTGAGTGTGCCTGTGTGTCTGTGAGTGTGCCTGTGTGTCTGTGAGTGTGCCTGTGTGTCTGTGAGTGTGCCTGTGTGTCTGTCAGTGTGCCTGTGTGTCTGTCAGTGTGCCTGTGTGTCTGTCAGTGTACCTGTGTGTCTGTCAGTGTGCCTGTGTGTCTGTGAGTGTGCCTGTGTGTCTGTGAGTGTGCCTATGTGTCTGTGAGTGTGCCTGTGTGTCTGTGAGTGTGCCTGTGTGTCTGTGAGTGTGCCTGTGTGTCTGTGAGTGTGCCTGTGTGTCTGTGAGTGTGTGAGTGTGCCTGTGTGTCTGTCAGTGTGCCTGTGTGTCTGTCAGTGTGCCTGTGTGTCTGTGAGTGTGCCTGTGTGTCTGTGTGTCTGTCAGTGTGCCTGTGTGTCTGTCAGTGTGCCTGTGTGTCTGTCAGTGTGCCTGTGTGTCTGTCTGTGAGTGTGCCTGTGTGTCTGTGAGTGTGCCTGTGTGTCTGTGAGTGTGCCTGTCAGTGTGCCTGTGTGTGTGTGTGTCTGTCAGTGTGCCTGTGTGTCTGTGAGTGTGCCTGTGTGTCTGTCAGTGTGCCTGTGTGTCTGTGAGTGTGCCTGTGTGTCTGTGAGTGTGCCTGTGTGTCTGTCAGTGTGCCTGTGTGTCTGTCAGTGTGCCTGTGTGTCTGTCAGTGTGCCTGTGTGTCTGTCAGTGTGTCTGTGAGTGTGCCTGTGTGTCTGTGAGTGTGCCTGTGTGTCTGTGAGTGTGCCTGTGTGTGTGCCTGTCTGTGTGTCTGTGTGTGTGCCTGTCTGTGTGCCTGTGTGTCTGTGTGTCTGTGTGTGTGTGTCTGTGTGTGTGTGTCTGTGTGTGTGTGTCTGTGTGTGTGTGTCTGTGTGTGTGTGTGTGAGTGAGTGTCTCTGAGTGTGTCTGTGAGTCTTCTGCGTGAGTGTTTCTCTGCATGAGTGTCTGTGTGAGTGTGTCTCTGCGTGTCTGTGAGTGTCTGAGTGAGTGAGAGTGAGTGTGTGTCTGTGAGTGTCACCCTCTCCCTGTGTCGCCCTCGCCTTCTCCCTGTCGCCCTCTCCCTGTGTCGCCCTCGCCCTCTCTCTGTCTTTGTCTCTCATTCTCTCTGTGTGTGTTCTGTGTCTCTCTTTTTTTGTCTTTCATTTTTGTGTGTCTCTCATTTTTGTGTGTCTCTCATTTTTGTGTGTCTCATTTTTGTGTGTCTCTCTTTTTCTGTGTGTGTCTCTCTTTTTCTGTGTGTCTCTCTTTTTCTGTGTGTGTCTCTCTTTTTCTGTGTGTGTCTCTCTTTTTCTGTGTGTCTCTCTTTTTCTGTGTGTGTCTCTCTTTTTCTGTGTGTGTCTCTCTTTTTCTGTGTGTGTCTCTCTTTTTCTGTGTGTCTCTCTTTTTCTGTGTGTGTCTCTCTTTTTCTGTGTGTGTCTCTCTTTTTCTGTGTGTGTCTCTCTTTTTCTGTGTGTGTCTGTCTCTCTCTGCCTGTCTCTCTCTGCCTGTCTCTCTCTGCCTGTCTCTCTCTGCCTGTCTCTCTCTGTCTGTCTCTCTCTATCTGTCTCTCTCTATCTGTCTCTCTCTATCTGTCTCTCTCTATCTGTCTCTCTGGCCGAGTCCATAGAAGGACAGGCCGCGCTGAGCCGTGCGGACGCTCCGCGCTGAGCCCCTGCATACTCAATGAGGATGCCTTGAGAGGGGGCTCACGCGAGCGTCCGCAGGCGTGCTGAGGCGCTGGAGTTTTCAGCCGACAGCCAAGCTGTTTTTCAGAGCACTGTCGGCTGAAAACATCCAATCAGCGCGGAGCAGCGTCAACGTCACGGCGCCTTGACGTCTCTTTATCTGTCTATATCTGTCTCTCTCTCTGTCTCTCTGTCTCTCTCTCTGTCTCTCTCTCTGTCTCTCTCTCTGTCTCTCTCTCTCCCACTCTCTCTCTCTCCCACTCTCTCTCTCTGTCTCTCCCACTCTCTCTCTGTCTCTCCCACTCTCTCTCTCTCTGTCTCTCCCACTCTTTTCTGTCTCTCCCACTCTCTCTCTGTCTCTCCCACTCTCTCTCTGTCTCTCCCACTCTCTCTCTGTCTCTCCCACTCTCTCTCTGTCTCTCCCACTCTCTCTCTCTCCCACTCTCTCTCTGTCTCACTCTCTCTCTCACTCTCTCTCCCACTCTCTCTCTCTCCCACTCTCTCTCTCTCCCACTCTCTCTCTCTCCCACTCTCTCTCTCTCCCACTCTCTCTCTCTCCCACTCTCTCTCTCTCCCACTCTCTCTCTCTCTCCCACTCTCTCTCTCTCTCTCTCTCTCTCCCACTCTCTCTCTCTCCCACTCTCTCTCTCTCTGCCACTCTCTCTCTCTCTCCCACTCTCCCACTCTCTCTCTCTCTCTCTCTCTCTCTCTCTCTCTCTCTCTCTCTCTCTCTCTCTCTCACTCACTCTCACTCTCTCCCACACTCTCTCTCTCTCTCTCCCCCACACACTCTCTCTCTCTCTCCCCCACACACTCTCGCTCTCTCCCCCACACACTCTCACACTATGGATCTGGATATCTTAACTGCCCTATACTACACTGAAATAACCTATACTGCTTACTTCCAGATCTGACTCAAGCTTCACACGGAAGACATCGAACCCCCCCTAACCCAGAAGACAGGTAACGAACACCTCCCCTCCAATGTATAACATTGCGGGAATGAGGGTACCTGGACTTTGAGGGTCTGCGGATCAGGTAAGATCCCAGACGGGATTGCTGCTTTAAATATTGTGAAGCGGGGGCATCCAGACACTAGTTAAGGGGTGCAGGAAACTAGTCATTCACATCTGGCTTTTTTTTTCTAGATTCGACATTTATACACACACACACACACCAAGGACTAATTGTAGTATAATGTAATACAATAAATAAACTAATATCAAAAACGAATGTTCTTACTAGGAATTTATTCAATTTATTTAATTTATGGCTTTTTTTAAAATGCGTGGCTGGGGGCGGGACTAGAGGCGGGGTTGGGGGCGGGACTAGGGGCGGGACTAGGTGGCGAGTAGATTTTTTGGTTCGGCGAGTAGATTTTTGGGTGATTTGTCAAGCACTGATTATTATTATTATTTTGTATTATTCATTTACTTTTCATTCTTATCATTTTTTATTACATCTATTATATCTTCTTTTCCTTTTTGGTTAATTTTAGATTAGTTTATTAGATATATTATTTTTTGTTGATTTAGACATTTATGGTGTATGTATTTGTTTGTCTTTAACTATTATCTTTTTGTATTTTTTGTGTTTTTAAACATTTGTTCAGTCATGCCTGGGTAGTGATCAGTTGTGTTGATGTGATTTTTACCCTGTAGTCTTAAATCTTGCTGCGTTATACTTGACACTGTCTCTTGATTACCTAATTGGATTCAATTGCTGAGAGGGCGTGCATCTACATCAGATCACTATATTAACAGGCATTGAATGAACCTCAGTACTCTTTGATAAAGCGCCTCCACAGCGGGAAACGCGTCAGAGATTTTTTTTAAATTGTGTGTCTGTCCATATGGCTTATATGCCCAATAAATAGTTCTTCATCATTTTTTTGCCTCCAGCCCTTTTGCTTTTTGCAGTGCTCTACTTTTCATTCCCTTTTTCCTTATTTACCCTTGGTATGGAAGCACGCCTATCCGGTTCATGTGATACATAGCAGCTGTTCCATCGTGAGGATGTCCTCCAGAGCTGCATAGTGGATCCTGTTTAGCCGGTGTGAAGACGGGACTCCTTCAAACCCCCTGTTCACCACGAGAAGAAGATATCTGACGGAGACGACTGTCGTGGAGGTGTAGATCGCACTACCGGTTACCCATTAGCCGCCACCCCCTGCACGGTACCTGGTAACATCTACGCGGGAGGATTTGCAGGCACCCGGTGAGAAAGCTGGAGGCTCTGTGTTCACAGGTCTCTACCCTTACCACCCGGTTTGGGCATCCCGGGTTGCCATCCCTGCGGTCCGAGGTAGGAGGTTCAGCTCTCTCGGATACAGATCAGTCGGGGGAGATTACCAACCAGCGGGCTTGAGGGCCATTCCGACGGAGTCCAGGTGAGGTGGTGGCTGCACCGGCTTTGCACCTTCATTGGCTATTCTGCATGGGCCACTTGCTTATTTCTCATACATACCGTTTTTTCTAACATTGACTGTCTTATATTGACTTGGCATCGCAGTATTTGTAGCATCAGTCTGGGGGTGTTTCTCCCATTTTTTCTCTCAGACATCACTTAGGACTTCCCCATGCATTGGAGAAGTGGAGAGGCTGGATAAATGAATGCATCAAGAAAAGAGGCCCAAGACCATAAGTCTGCCGACTGCCAAAGATAGATGCCACAGGTTACAATCAGAGTTGATAAGAGCTCCACCAAGATTGAGCTGCCCGAGATCAATGATGCTGAACCAGACGCAGGTGGTCACCCTAGTGACACAGAAGAGAAGATCACACAACGCGTGAAAAAACTCATTGCCAAGCAAGTCAAAAAAGAGTTGATAATAAGGAAAAATGAGCTTGAACGAGAAGTCCTCCGCAGGTTGAGGAAGCTAAGCACGTTGTGGAAAGGCATACTGAATTCGAGCACCTGCTTGAAGAGATACCTGTATAACCAATAACAAGGAGTTGTCACCTGTGTATTCTTCAACCATGACTACTGTACATATTGTAGTCACGAACTAATACAGAGGTAGCAAGCCTCTGTAATTCATCTCCTGAGTACCAGATAATTGCCCAAAAGGTGAAACTAAAATTACTGGTAGGCGTAAAAGTCGCCTTGAGAAAAGAAAACCATGGAAATTTAGAGGCAGAATGTTGAAAGATGGAACTACCAGAGCCAGTAGTAGTTAGACCATCACCTGCACAACAGGAAGCAAACAAATGTATAAATAAGGAAACTAAGGCATCTGTTGATGAGAAGGTTCAGCTTCCCTCTGAAGGAAAATCAAAACTAGAAGAAGTCTATAGCATTAAATAGAAAAGATAGAACATTCTATGAAAGTCGATGATCGGCTACGTCTGTGCTTAGTATGTTGAATGACAAAGAGAATGGAAAAGAGACTTTAGAAGAGAAAATTGTAAACCACATAATGGAGGTCACCCCAGCTACAAGTTCTCCGATTGCCGGCAGAGCAAAGGAACCGCAGTAGTTAGCACAGAAGACATATACTGTAAGTGTCTAACACCACAAAACATGTGGTGGATGGCCAGTCTCAACAAGTCTCAAACTCTAAAGGTGTATTGATGGAAAAAAAAGTACAGAGCCCATCACCACTGTTTGATGACTTAATGGACTGGAAGTCAAAGAAAAAAAAGGGAAGACTCAAATCCCAATTTGTGAGGATCAGGCTTAAACGCGCCTCCATGACGTGTCTCGTGACGCGCCTTTCGTTGACAGGATCGTGCGCAAGTGCCATCATTGTTTTCAGGAGAAGAACTCCACCACAAGTTGACACTGACAGCAGGATAACTACATCATGTATTTCACCTGCGGTGCTTACTCTGCCCTATGACGATTAAGTGGGCTGATGGCAATCAGCATTTACAGCCGTGCAACTCAGCATGGATTGGCTCTTCAATCAAGAGGCAATCATTACATTCAGCCTTGTGCCTTTCATCTTATTGGCTAACAGTCCTGTATATGCTCTCCGATTCCTGCTCCTAATTGGCTGAGCATAGTAGTACTTAACCTGTGATGAATTGCTACCCTCAAGCACCCCGCTTGCTGTGTCCTGCTTTGCCTTGTGCAATTCTGCTAACCTTGTCTTATTAGCAGAATTGTATGCTAAGTATAGTATGCTAAGTACAGAATAGTATGCTCAACCTCGGCTTTGTACCTGGACTCCCACCTTCTCTTATCCATGACCTCGGCTTTGTACCTGGACTCCCACCTTCTCTTATCCACGACCTCGGCTTTGTACCTGGACTCCCACCTTCTCTTATCCACGACCTCGGCTTGTACCTGGATTCCCACCTTCACTATACCTCGACCTCGGCTACACACATCGACTATTCTACATCTCCAACCCTAAACCACAGCGAGTATCAACACTATCCTACTTCTCCTATTCTGACCTGGCTACACGACTACAGATCTGCACACTGGACTCAGTCTCGCGGCTGCGGGTTGGTGTATTCTAATCCCCACCTCAGCCTTCCGGTTCTGTTTGTGGTGAGCACCCATTACACAGCTTAACTGGGGGCTATCTGCCCTTCTACTGTATTATATCGACCAAGGGTTAGGGTTCAAGAGAGAGTGGAGGGATGGGCTTCTGCCGTGGGTAGCCCTAGCTATCCACAAACAGGGGATGAGTGTAACAGGGTGGATCCCCTATCATATAATGATGCAGGGGAAACCTGTTTACAGAGCCTGAGACAGCACTTTGGAGGTTAAATCCAAAGCAGGTTGACTTAATCAGTCTCCTCAGCTGGCTTGTTAAAGTCTTATAAAAAGCCTGTAAAGATCACTGCAAGGGACTCTCTGATTGTCACGGTTGTGCTCGCCACAAACCTGGGTCGGACCGCGTGGCTGAGGTGGGGTTGTAAAAGCACCGACCTTAGACCGCGCAGGCTGATCCGGATTGTGCAGTTCGTAGTCGTACGTAGCAGGGTTGGGACTGGAGAAGGCAGCATCGTCAGTGGACAAGCCATGGTCAGGACTGGAGAGATCAGAGTAAACGTTATTCAAGCAGGAGTTCGGCAACAGGTAGTCAGGAGTTCCCCGCTTCAGCTTAGGAGCGCGGGAGTGGACTCTATGCGTGCGGCGACCATGGCCCATGGTACTGGTCTCAGGAAGTGATAGGTAGACCGGAGTGGGCACACCACCTGGCAGCAGTGGTAGATCAGTGCTTCAGCGCAAGAGTCCTGAGCGGGCTGGGGAATCCTCCACTTCAGCGCAGGAACCAGGACACGGCCTCTGCAATAGAGAATGAGCAGCAGGCCCCACGAACCAGGGAGCTGAAGAACCACTGGGGAAACCTCTGCTTCAGCACAGGAGACAGGAACAGACTGCTGCGTTACACTAGCAGCCGGTCTCAGGAAACAAGGAGCTGAAGTTAACAAGGAGAGTACTCCACTTCAGCACAGGAGACAGGAACTGACCGCTTCGTGAGACTAGCAGCCGGTCTCAGGAAACAGGGAGCTGAAGTCAACAAGGAGAGAACTCCGCTTCAGCACAGGAGACAGGAACAGAACTCTGCGTGAACTAGGGAATAGAACTAGAGAGATTAGAACACAACAGAGCCAAGCCATAGGGCTTGTGGCAGAACACTTGTGAAAACCAGAAAGGGTTATGCTCGGCCGAGAAGGATTGTGGGGATGCAGTACTTAAAGGCCAGCGGGCCAATCTCCGGAGGAGGGTGTGAAGGCACTGCTCCAATGAGTGAGTACAAGGCTAGGTTGCAGTGATAGCTTGCACAGCTGCAGTAGATACCAGAGGGAGTGTTCCAGGACTTCACAGGTCTGTGAGGCAAGGTAAGCAGTAAACTGAGGTGTGGATTCCTTACACTGATCGAGGAAGTTCCCAGACTGGAATGCTCCAGAGAGACCACACTGCACATGGACTTTTCAATCCTTATCCCAACAGGAGGAAGCCAGGGGCCCAAAGGTAAAGCTTGTCTAGTCCTGACGTGTTATCTTTGGAAAGAAGCTTAGCCCCTCAATTTATAGATAGACTAAGCACTGTTGCAGTCAGCGCTCTAAATAACTAGGTCTGTTTATTTTTGTTCCTGTATGCTTAATACAAGCAGTAGTTATATTGTCAAATCTTCGGCTAATTAAAGCCTATATGATTTTCCCTTAAAATACGTCTCCTGTTTTTAAAACCTCTGCTTGCATCTCCTACAGTCCCGTTGGAATTATTTTGACAAATTTCATCACATTTCACATTTCCTTTCATTGTCTGTCTCCAAAGCCAGCAAACCTTTAGCTTGTGTTTTAGAAGCAGTTTTGTGTGCCAGCTATAAATAGGTAAAGTTGTGTTCTAACAACTGCAGCCCTCTCTGACATAAAGCCTAGAGAGACCCGGAGAACTTGTTAAAGAAGACACAGCAGGGTGTCAGAAAGAAACAGCCCTAAACAGATGTATAAACCATGAACTGTACAATATGGAAGGAGATGTCTTAACACAGTATGTTCAAAGTGTTTTTTAATGTGGATCTGTGATTAAGATATGGAACAGTGAAGACATTATGTGCAGAATTTGCAAAATGACTGTCTAAAGCGATTATTCTGGAAGCCAGAGGGTCACGTGATGATGACTTAGCTCAGATAGTGTCAACTCGCCCTCTTTTCCAAGCACGACAAGGTCTGTTTCTTTTCTTACTTTATTTTGGAGAAAGCAGGGAAAAACAGTATCTTGTGTAGAGGTGTACAGTAGATCTAAATATCTCTGTGTGTGCTTAGTAGTAAAGGGAGGTGAAAAGATAATCCTGCAGCACCATTACAGGGGTTACAGAGAGGTACTCACGAGTCCAGAGCAATGGTGGGAAAGGAAAAAGCAATGTATGCTGGGCAGTAAGATAGTCTGGGGACAGACCATCTGTGGGCAGAACAGAGGGGGAGAAAGCAGACTGGCCCATTAGAGAGAAAGGCTGGGGCTGCCATGACAACTCACAGGAGTGTCTGGGGGAGCTACAACATGTATCAATAATGTTGCATCTTAAATACAGCAAGCTGCTGGGTGAGGGGAAATGGCACTGTATTTGTGTGCAGAGCCGAACACATACAGCTGGCACTAAAAAGCTGACAAGCAGGGCTGCGAGGAAACAGGGGGGGGGGGGGGGTGAAACAGAAGTGTAGACAGGGGTATACCTGTTCCATGACAGCGATCAAACAATGTAAGACGGTATTTCCTATTGGCTATACAGCGCACCTTTTTTTTTTCTTTCAACTTAAGTTTTATTAGAAGGTCACATGTACATCAGGCATTGCATACATTGTTATCCATCACAAAATCAGAACAAAATCCAGTGTCCATGTATTCTAGCTATGCACAAGACAGACTGGGGGGGACATACAGACAAACTAACATCTCTAAGCTACGCGTAGGGTAAACAGGGGGGGGTGGGGAGGGGGGAGGGAATTATCTTCTACCGTGGTTCCGCTGCGTGCCTTATCACCTTCAGCCAATCTCTTACAGGGGGTGGCTGGGATCCCACCGGTTCCATCTGCGCCCCCCTCGTGGGGCTCTCTATGTCTCCCGTCTGTCTCTTATTTTTAGTGTCATTATGTGTGTTTGTGCTGCACTACTACAGGAGAACGCATTTCTCTCTATCAATGCCAAATTGTGGACCTGTTTACCCCCGGTATGTCTGTCTGGAACAGCCATGGAATCCAGACGTTTAGGTAATTTTCGCCTGTGTCTTGTACGAGGCTGGTCAGTTTCTCCATCTGACAGACCGTCCAGATTCTATTCCGAATTGCTGCTATTAATGGGATCGTATTTTGTTTCCAGCGTGCTGTGATCTCTCCCCTCACTGCCGTTGCAAAGTGGGATATCAGTTTATGGGTATGTTTGGATAGGTCTTTGTGTGGTCTGTTCAGAAGGAACAACCATGGGTCCAATGGGATCTCAACGCCTAGGATTCTAGTTAGCCAATCTTTGATTTGTTCCCAGACTCCGACTATTTTGGGGCAAGACCACAGCATGTGTAACAGGTCTGCTTGCTGTCCACATTGTCTGGGGCACAATGGGGAGTAACCGGGCAGAAATTTAGCTAATTTTGTGGGGGTGTAGTACCATCTCATCATTACTTTATATGCGTTCTCCCGTAGGGTCGTGCATATGGAGCTCTTGGAGACCGCGGTCGTAATTTTTGTCCACTCCTCTAATTCCAGCTCCTCCCCTAGGTCAGACTCCCATCTGGTCATATAACCCAGTTTTTCCGCCACTTCGACTCCCGAACCCATCACTTCTTTGTATAACTGCGATATGAGTCCCTTAGTGGTTGTCACTGAGCGACAGAGCTTTTCGTAATTTGTCAATGGGCTTATTGGTTGATATGCCTGGTAAAATGCTCTGATCTGGAGGTATCTAAAGAATTCAGCATTCGGGATATTTTTATCAGATTTTAGTAGATCAAAAGTTTGTATGCCTCTTCTACCCTCCAGATCTGTTAATCGGTTGAGATGGTTAGCTTTCCAGATTGCGAATTTAGGACCGTTCAATCCCGGAGCAAATAATGGATTATCCCATAGGGGGGTCATACCAGATTTTTGATGGGTCAGAGAACACTTAAGCCTTGTACTCTCCCACACCGAGAGTGAGTTGGTCATTGAGGATAGCGGCCATTTGGTGCCCGATCGCACCTTTTTAGGTAGCCAGATTAGGTGTTTCAAGTCAATTGGGGAGCAAATCTCCTGTTCTATCTCGACCCATCGTTTTGATTCCGGGTCGGCGTGCCATTGCACAATTTGGCATAATTGTGCCGCTTTATAATATGAGAACAAGCAAGGTACCGCCAGCCCCCCTGCCCCCGTTTGTCTACGCATTATCTGCTTGCCTATTCTCGCCTTCTTACCTCCCCAGATAAATTTATCTATTTCTGATTGAAGCGCGAGGGTTTCCTTCAATCGTATTGGCACCGGTAGGGTTTGGTATAGATAAAGAAGGCGGGGAAGCAGGTTCATCTTAATGCAGTGGATCTTTCCGATCCAAGAGATTTTATGAGTAGCCCATCGCCGTATGTCCCCTTTCAGGGTGCTTATTAATTTAGGGTAATTGGCCTGGTATAGCATCTTGGCTGTCTTTGTGACGTTGATTCCCAAATATTTAATTTGATTCTGTTGCCATGCAAAATTAAAGTTGAGGGTGATCAGCTTCTCCAATGGTTTTGGCAAATTTATGTTCATAGCCTCTGATTTAGCCTGATTGATTTTGAAACCAGAGATCCTGTTAAACCTCCCGAGTAAGTCAAATAGGTTTGGCAGAGAGGTAAGGGATTTAGCGATTGTCAGGAATACATCATCCGCATATAGTGCCACCTTATGCGACTGGCTTCCAATGACAATACCTGAGATGTCTCTACTGTCTCTAATCTGAGCAGCCAGGGGTTCCATGCACAGAGCAAAGAGAAGTGGGGAGAGCGGACAGCCTTGTCTCGTGCCGCTTCTAATTGAAAAGGGATCCGAGACGAATCCTCGGTGGGTCACCCTTGCTGACGGATCTGAATATAGGGCCAAAATAGCTCTCGTCACCCTCTCCCCCAGTCCAAACGCTCCAAGCGTAGCCTCTAAGTATGGCCAGTCTATCCTATCGAATGCCTTTTCTGCATCCAGGCTGAGCGCCATAACTGGTATTGATCTTGTATTGGCTATTTCTAACAGATCAATGATTCGTCTGGTATTATCTGCTGCCTGCCTGCCCGTGATAAAACCGACTTGATCTGGGTGCACCAGCCTGGGAAGGACTAGACTCAAACGGTTGGCCAATAATTTAGCATAGATTTTAATGTCCGAATTAATCAGGGAAATTGGTCTATAACTACCACAATCCTGCAGGTCTTTTCCCGGTTTGGGTATTACTGAGATGGACGCCTGGAGCATATGTCGAGGGAAGGGGGTTCCCTCCAATACTTGGTTAAACATGCGTAGTAGATGAGGTGTCAATTGTTGTTTATATTTTTTATAGTAAAGATTAGAGAATCCGTCAGGACCCGGGGCCTTAGAGGGTTTCAAATTTTTGATTACCTCCATAACCTCTTCCGAGGTGAAGTCTCTACCCATTACCTCTCTTTCAACCACTCCCAGACCTGGGAGGTTCGCACCCCTCAGGAAATCCCGAAGGGCCCCTTCTGTGGTAGAGGAGCGGATCACCTTCTTCCCATCGTATAATTGTTCGTAGAATTTTTTAAATTCTCCCACTATGTTTTGGGGGTTAGCCGAGGTTGTACCTGATTGTGTTCTGATCGCCTGAATATTATAATTGTTCCCCCTGGGGTTGAGCATTCTGGCTAGCAAGGTATCTGGCTTGTTCGCTTTTTCAAAAAATTTCCTCTTTGACCAAGTCAGCGCCTTCTCGGCCTGAGATGTGAGTAACAAATTTAGTTTCGTCTGAGTGTCTTTAATCTTTTGGAGGGTTGCGGGGTCAGGAGACCGCTTATGCTGATCCCATAGGGTTCTCAGTTCTTGTTGATCTATCATTATTTGGGCGTTTCTCTCTCTCTTTCTCTTGGCCGCAATACTAATTAAAATCCCTCTTAGTGTTGCTTTATGTGCCTCCCAGAGGGTGATATGAGACTGGACGCTCCCCTTATTTTCTCTAAAGAAATGTCTAATTTCATCACCTATCCTTTTTTGTATCGCCGGTATTTTAATAAGGGATTCATTCAATTTCCAATTTGCTCCTGGCCTGTCCATACCTATTCGTGTACACCGTAGCTCTATGGGTGCATGATCAGACCACGAAATATCGTGGATCCCTGCGTGGGAGATCTGTGGGACCAGTCTGCTATTAACAAAGAAGTAATCGATTCTGCTGAAGGAGTTGTGTGGGTGGGAGTAAAAAGTATAATTTTTGTCTAAAGGGTGTAGTTCCCTCCAGATGTCTACTAGATCTAAGTCTCGCAGCCCTTTTTCCAGTGCTTTAGGTCTTGCCTGCGGACCCACCCTTGGGGGTCCTGATCTATCTAGAGTCGTGTTCAGCACTGCGTTGAAGACGCCTCCTATTATTAGAGCGCCTTTGGTGTGTCTCTGAATTGCTTTAAAGGTTGCAGTGTGGAAATCCGTGTCTTGTCCATTAGGAGCGTAAATAGACACCAATGTAATATGTTGTTGTTGGATAGTCCCCGTCAGAAGGAGGAACCGCCCCTCTTTATCTTTCTTGATTGTATCTACCTCTAAGTCTATTCCTTTATGGATAAGGATTGCTACACCCCGTTTCTTCTCCTTTGCGGAGGATAGGAACGCCTGTGTATAGTATTTGTCAAAGTATTTTGGGAAGCTGGAGGAGCTAAAGTGTGTTTCCTGCAATAGTACCACGTCTGCACCCTTTCTCCTATAGTCTGTAAGGGCTACCTTTCTTTTGCGGGGGCAGTTTAATCCTTTCGTATTATGTGATATGACCTTTAGTGCCATACTATATGGTGTGCCTCACCTGTCGTCAGTCGAGATTTCCAGCGAGGTGGCCCGATGGTCCTCGGGGTCTCCCGCGTCCCTGTGACATCCTGCGGTGCTTCAGGCCGCAACGTTGCTCCACCTTGGTAGAAGATATGGGGGGGGGGTTGGGGTACACAATGGGGACAAAGGAGACAATAGGGAGGGTACATGTAGTGGGGAAGATACTAGTGGCCCCAGGCCACTGCCCTTCCCATGCCTTTGGAATGTGGGGGTCTCCTGGACTCACTTCCAGGCCTCCGCCTGCCTGCCTGGCGGCCCCGACTCCCCTCCTCCCAAGGACTTCCTCGCACTTCGGGGTGGGTTCCCCGAGTTGAGGTTGTAGGTTCATGGCACCGACCAGACTGCAGCTCCGGCCGGCAGCGGCATCTGCATATACAACTTATCAAACACTAACAGCTATTTTTCTAATAGACTAACTCTACTGCTTTTGATTCCCTTCTTTTTGTAAACCAGATGGGCTCCTTAATCAGAACTATGGGCCTTAAAGATAGCCTCTCATGTCAACTGTAATTTTTTTAACTCTAACTCTAACCTTTAAACTGTATGTTCACTACCTGTACTCTATGAATATGGCCTGTTCGTGGAGCCCAAAAGAAGTGCTCCCTCTGTGTCGCCTAGCTGTGAGGCTGAGGTAGGGGTCAAGTATCCAAGATCGAGGGTACTGAGGTCAGGGTGCTCCAAATGCCCTAAAATGTCTTCCTGTGTCACACTTTTTTTTTTTTTTGTTTATATATATATTTTTTTTAAATTTATTTATTTATTTTATGGGCGCTCCTTATGTGTTCTATTTCTCCTCTCGTTTGGAGATCTACTACCTGCTCTCCCTCATTGCTCTCTTCCCTGCACTTTTCTTTTTCCCTCCTATATCCCCCGGCTCCCCCTCCTCCCTCCCCTTTGGGTCGAGTGCATTGTCAATGTCCCGCGCTCGCCGGCCGTCTCCTGTGTCGTCTTCTCTTCCTCCGATCGCGGCGCCATCTTGTGTGTGGCTACCAGCCCTTCCGTGTCTCGCGAGAGGAGATAGCTCCTCCCCTGGTTCCTCCCCGCTCCGCCTCTCTTTCAGTGTGGGGTGGATGTCAGTCCAAGATGGCCGCCATTTGGAGGGGAACGCCGTCTGAGCTCCGGGACAGGGGTGCCACTGACCTGAGGGAGTTCGGGGCTGAGCCTGCGTCATCTGGGCCTCATCTGTAACAGGTAGCGAGTGTCACTTAACTGGAACTATCGCAGGGAACTTCGCTTAGTGTTGCGGGCTTGTTTCTTTTTGTCCCCTCTTCTGCCTTCTCTCCATGCTGGCTCGGGAGCTGGCTCTCCTGCCTCCATCCCCTCTGGGATCTTATCCTGGAGCCCCAGTGTCGTAAGGAAGGGGACGCCATCTTCGAGGCGCCTAATAGTGTGGGCCTTACCGTTCTGGATCACCAGAAGGCCAAAGGGGTACAGCCACCTATACCGGGTTCCCTCATCTCTTAGGACTTTCGTGATTGGGGACAACTGTTGTCTTTTTATGAGGGTAGTGGGGGAAATGTCCTGATACACGTGTATTTTGTGACCTTCGAACTCCACCTCGTTTCTGGTCATTTGTCCAAAAGCTTCTTTAACTCGAAAGAAATGAAAACGGGCAATGATGTCACGTGGTCGGTCTCCAGGTTGGGGCTTGGCTCTCAGTGCTCTGTGGCAACGATCGAGGTGTAGGTCCCGTTCTGCGCGGTCAGGCATTAGATGTTGCAACCATCTCCCCATAAAATCCTCAGGGTCTGTCTCTGTTTCTAGCACCCCTCGTATACGTAGGTTGTTTCTTCGGTCTCGATTGTCTGCATCCTCTTGCCTGTCCACAATCTCTCTGACCGAGTCCTGTACCCGTGCCACTTGTTTATCCGTGCGTTGGAGTGCTTTTGCTGTGGCATCCATTTTCCTCTCCAGCGAGTCAGTCCTCTCACCAATCCCCCGTATATCTGCCCGTATTGCCGCCAATTCAGACTGCAGGCACCTCTTGATATCCTGGCAGAATTCTTTCAGATCGCTTCGTCTGACAATTGGGTTGTCCGTGTTGTTTTTTCCCCCCTCAGCTCCAACCTCCTCTTCATCCTCCGATTCGGAGCCGCTGCGCGCCATATTCTCCTGGCTCTTCATACGTGCGGTATCCCCTTTCGTAAAATAATCGGTGAGGACTGTAGATGTACGCTTTGAGCGAGTCCCCTTTGACATCTTGCCGTCTCAAGGCAGCTGTGAGTTAGTTTTATTGATTTATTTATGTCGTTGTGCTGTCAGATTTTTACACTTTGCCGCCGGCTGAAGACGGAGCAAATGGCTCAGACGTCCATGCAGTTCAGTCGCCGCGCATGCGCCATACAGCGCACCTTTTACACGTTGAAGTAGCAATTTGTGCTGACTAACTTCAAAATAGATTTTCATTTTTGGTTCCATTTGAAATTAGTGCTTCCATTCTCTTAAACGTTATTTTTAGTATATGTTTACCATTTTCTATTCCTGAGGTACTGTGCCATGAAAAACAATCTTCAAGGGGTGGATTAAAATATCACTGAAGAAGCCACAGCAGTTAAACAAAAAGATATCAAAAACCTTAGGATTTTTATGAAAATAAACTAGCAAATCACAAAATGAACTTCACTTTAAATGATAACCAAAGGAGATTGCTTCTTCAGAGATACAAGGAGAACTTGATATGTTATTTTCTATAATATATTTTATAAACAAAAACAAGTAAACAAAAAATGGAAATAGCTGTCCCTGAATAGGTAGGTGAGTATGTACTTCTTTGATTAGATATGCCCATTCAGCAAATTAAAGCTTTGCTACACTCAACTACTCTTTGATACTCTTATGTGCATGTCCACATTCTAATTCAGTTGATAGAAAGTATGCTGTCTGCACGGATGTGATAAACTTGGGGAACCTGTATCAGACATGTTGATGAGTTTTAAAAAATAACGCATCTCGTACTCAATTCTCCTCCTCACTTTTAAAGTTTTACACTCTTCTGCTCCTACTTACAATTCAGCCCTAATTTCTCGCTATGCACCACCCCAACTCTTGCATTCTGCTCAAGGATGTCTTCTCTCAACCCCCTTTGTATCTAAAGCCCTCTCCCACCTTAAACCCTTCTCATTGACTGCCCCACACCTCTGGAATGCCCTTCCCCTCAATATCCGAGTAGCACCCTCTCTATCCACCTTAAAGACCCACCTTAAGACACACTTGCTTAAAGAAGCATATGAGTAGCACCGTGGCTAATACTATAAAGGCATACCCCGGTTTAAGGACACTCACTTTAAGTACATTCGCGAGTAAGGACATATCGCCCAATAGGCAAACAGCAGCTCGCGCATGTGCCTGTCAGCACGTCCTGAACAACAATACCGACTCCCTACCTGTACAGAAGCTGTGAGCAAGCGGGGAGACTATAGAGCCTGTTACAAATGCGTTATTTACATCAGTAATGCACGTATACAGTATGACGATTGCAGTACAGCACATGCATCGATAAGTGGGAAAAAGGTAGTGCTTCACTTTAAGTACATTTTCACTTTACATACATGCGCTGGACCCATTGCAGACGTTAATGCGGGGTATGCCTGTACATGATACATAAAGTTTGGCCCCCTGTAGACGCACTTACCTGAATGCCCTCCTAATGTCTCTGTACGTTCTCCCCACCAATTAGATTGTAAGCTTCCCGGAACAGGGACTCCTCTTCCGAAATGTTACTTTTATGTCTGAAGAACTTATTCCCATGATCTGTTATTTGTATTATTTGTTATTTTCTATGATTGTCACGTGTACAGTAGTACTAATGTGAAGCGCTATGTACACTAATGGCGCTATATAAATAAAGACATGCATACATAGACACATAAAAGGTTTCTTTTACCATGTATTTATCATTTCATAGAACATGTTCAATATAGCCAACGTAAGCTCCATGTTATCACAAGAATCTGTTCCAGTTATGGTTTCCAAGTATTGATTTCCAATAGAATAGCCGGGCTATAGTGACTCAGAATGCACCATACAGTACTTACTAGATTGTAGAAAGCGAGAACTGGATGGAAATATCATGACATGGATGGTGCCAGATCGGCATAAATGCTTTTCTTTTTTGTAATTGAGCACATGACAAGGATGTCGTACTGAAATCATGCAGATTTTTTTCGAATGTCAGATTTCATGCTTCTTTTGAAAATGAGCATGCACACACTGTAGCATACATTGCTATGACAAATCAATGAAATTAATAAGATGCCAAGAAAGTGCAGCTTTAACAGTATAAATAAAGGTTTGGGGGACTCAGTAAGCATATGGATGTGCATCTGAAGGAGGTGCAAAACTTACACCTTGAGATCTACAGTACCTAATTATTTCAACACCTGATTATAATTATTCCCTTTAATTTAGCTGATAAACCCAGGATTTTACATTCTTTTTCACATACCCTGACTCTTAATACAGTACACATTGATTGTCTAATTCATACATCATTTTGTTTCAAAAGACATGGAATAGGTTAATATAAACCCTTTTGGATTTTTAAGAAAAGACTAGTTTTGATTCAAGAAAGTTATCATGGAAAAACTATGGATTTTCTGTAATTATCATTGGGGTTCACAAACTTTTTCTTGCCAAGGCGCATGTGATGGAGGTGCGCATGTGATGGGGGTGCGCATGTGATGGAGGTGCGCATGTGATGGAGGTGCGCATGTGATGGAGGTGCGCGTGTGATGGAGGTGCGCGTGTGATGGAGGTGCGCATGTGATGGAGGTGTGCGTGTGATGGATGGGTGCGTGTGATGGAGGTGCGCGTGTGATGGAGGTGCGCATGTGATGGAGGTGCGCATGTAATGGAGGGGTGCACATGATGGAGGTGCGCGTGTGATGGAGGTGCGCGTGTGATGGAGGTGCGCGTGTGATGGAGGTGCGCGTGTGATGGAGGTGCGCGTGTGATGGAGGTGCGCGTGTGATGGAGGTGCGCGTGTGATGGAGGGGCGCGTGTGATGGTGGGGCGCGTGTGATGGAGGTGCGCGTGTGATGGAGGTGCGCGTGTGATGGAGGTGCGCGTGTGATGGAGGTGCGCGTGTGATGGAGGTGCGCGTGTGATGGAGGTGCGCGTGTGATGGAGGTGCGCGTGTGATGGAGGTGCGCGTGTGATGGAGGGGCGCGTGTGATGGAGGGGCGCGTGTGATGGAGGTGCGCGTGTGATGGGGGTGCGCGTGAGATGGGGGTGCGCGTGTGATTGAGGTGCGTGTGTGATGGAGGTGCGCGTGTGATGGAGGGGCGCGTGTGATGGGGGTGCGCGTGTGATGGAGGTGCGCGTGTGATGGAGGTGCGCGTGTGATGGAGGTGCGCGTGTGATGGGGGTGCGCGTGTGATGGGGGTGCGCGTGTGATGGGGGTGCGCGTGTGATGGGGGTGCGCGTGTGATGGAGGTGCGTGTGTGATGGAGGTGCGCGTGTGATGGAGGTGCGCGTGTGATGGAGGTGCGCGTGTGCTGGAGGTGCGCGTGTGATGGAGGTGCGCGTGTGATGGGGGTGCGCGTGTGATGGAGGTGCGCGTGTGATGGAGGTGCGCGTGTGATGGAGGTGCGCGTGTGATGGAGGTGCGCGTGTGATTGAGGTGCGCGTGTGATGGAGGTGTGCGTGTGATGGATGGGTGCGTGTGATGGAGGTGCGCGTGTGATGGAGGTGCGCATGTGATGGAGGTGCGCATGTAATGGAGGGGTGCACCTGATGGAGGTGCGCGTGTGATGGAGGTGCGCGTGTGATGGAGGTGCGCGTGTGATGGAGGGGCGCGTGTGATGGAGGTGCGCGTGTGATGGAGGTGCGCGTGTGATGGAGGTGCGCGTGTGATGGAGGTGCGCGTGTGATGGAGGTGCGCGTGTGATGGAGGGGCGCGTGTGATGGAGGGGCGCGTGTGATGGAGGTGCGCGTGTGATGGAGGTGCGCGTGTGATGGAGGTGCGCGTGTGATGGAGGTGCGCGTGTGATGGAGGTGCGCGTGTGATGGAGGTGCGCGTGTGATGGAGGTGCGCGTGTGATGGAGGTGCGCGTGTGATGGAGGTGCGCGTGTGATGGAGGGGCGCGTGTGATGGAGGGGCGCGTGTGATGGAGGGGCGCGTGTGATGGAGGTGCGCGAGTGATGGAGGTGCGCGTGTGATGGAGGTGCGCGTGTGATGGAGGTGCGCGTGTGATGGAGGTGCGCGTGTGATGGAGGGGCGCGTGTGATGGAGGGGCGCGTGTGATGGAGGTGCGCGTGTGATGGGGGTGCGCGTGTGATGGGGGTGCGCGTGTGATGGAGGTGCGCGTGTGATGGAGGTGCGCGTGTGATGGAGGGGCGCGTGTGATGGGGGTGCGCGTGTGATGGAGGTGCGCGTGTGATGGAGGTGCGCGTGTGATGGGGGTGCGCGTGTGATGGAGGTGCGCGTGTGATGGAGGTGCGCGTGTGATGGAGGTGCGCGTGTGATGGGGGTGCGCGTGTGATGGGGGTGCGCGTGTGATGGGGGTGCGCGTGTGATGGGGGTGCGCGTGTGATGGGGGTGCGCGTGTGATGGAGGTGCGCGTGTGATGGAGGTGCGCGTGTGATGGAGGTGCGCGTGTGATGGAGGTGCGCGTGTGATGGAGGTGCGCGTGTGATGGAGGTGCGCGTGTGATGGGGGTGCGCGTGTGATGGAGGTGCGCGTGTGCTGGAGGTGCGCGTGTGCTGGAGGTGCGCGTGTGATGGAGGTGCGCGTGTGATGGAGGTGCGCGTGTGATGGAGGTGCGCGTGTGATGGAGGTGCGCGTGTGATGGGGGTGCGCGTGTGATGGGGGTGCGCGTGTGATGGGGGTGCGCGTGTGATGGAGGTGCGCGTGTGATGGAGATGCGCGTGTGATGGAGGTGCGCGTGTGATGGAGGTGCGCGTGTGATGGAGGTGCGCGTGTGATGGAGGTGCGCGTGTGATGGAGGTGCGCGTGTGATGGAGGTGCGCGTGTGATGGAGGTGCGCGTGTGATGGAGGTGCGCGTGTGATGGAGGTGCGCGTGTGATGGAGGTGCGCGTGTGATGGAGGTGCGCTTGTGATGGAGGTGCGCGTGTGATCGCGGTGCGCGTGTGATGGAGGTGCGCTTGTGATGGAGGTGCGCTTGTGATGGAGGTGCGCGTGTGATGGGTGTGCGCGTGTGATGGAGGTGCGCGTGTGATGGAGGTGCGCGTGTGATGGGGGTGCGCGTGTGATGGAGGTGCGCGTGGGATGGAGGTGCGCGTGTGATGGAGGTGCGCGTGTGATGGAGGTGCGCGTGTGATGGAGGTGCGCGTGTGATGGAGGTGCGCGTGTGATGGAGGTGCGCGTGTGATGGAGGTGCGCGTGTGATGGAGGTGCGCGTGTGATGGAGGTGCGCGTGTCATGGAGGTGCGCGTGTGATGGAGGTGCGCGTGTGATGGAGGTGCGCGTGTGATGGAGGTGCGCGTGTGATGGAGATGCGCGTGTGATGGAGGTGCGCGTGTGATGGAGGTGCGCGTGTGATGGAGGTGCGCGTGTGATGGAGGTGCGCGTGTGATGGAGGTGCGCGTGTGATGGAGGTGCGCGTGTGATGGAGGTGCGCTTGTGATGGAGGTGCGCGTGTGATCGCGGTGCGCGTGTGATGGAGGTGCGCTTGTGATGGAGGTGCGCGTGTGATGGGTGTGCGCGTGTGATGGAGGTGCGCGTGTGATGGAGGTGCGCGTGTGATGGGGGTGCGCGTGTGATGGAGGTGCGCGTGGGATGGAGGTGCGCATGTGATGGAGGTGCGCGTGTGATGGAGGTGCGCGTGTGATGGAGGTGCGCGTGTGATGGAGGTGCGCGTGTGATGGAGGTGCGCGTGTGATGGAGGTGCGCGTGTGATGGAGGTGCGCGTGTAATGGAGGTGCGCGTGTGATGGGGGTGCGCGTGTGATGGGGGTGCGCTTGTGATGGGGGTGCGCTTGTGATGGGGGTGTGCATGTGATGGAGGTGTGTGCGTGATGGAGGTGCGCGCGTGATGGAGGTGCGCGCGTGATGGAGGTGCGCGCGTGATGGAGGTGCGCGTGTGATGGAGGTGCGCGTGTGATGGAGGTGCGCGTGTGATGGAGGTGCGCGTGTGATGGAGGTACGCGTGTGATGGAGGTGCGCGTGTGATGGAGGTGCGCGTGTGATGGAGGTGCGCGTGTGATGGGGGTGCGCGTGTGATGGAGGTGCGCGTGTGATGGAGGTGCGCGTGTAATGGAGGTGCGCGTGTGATGGGGGTGCGCGTGTGATGGAGGTGTGCGTGTGATGGAGGTGCGCATGTGATGGGGGTGCGCGTGTGATGGGGGTGCGCGTGTGATGGGGGTGCGCATGTGATGGAGGTGTGTGCATGTGATGGAGGTGCGAGTGTGATGGAGGTGCGCGTGTGATGGAGGTGCGCGTGTGATGGAGGTGCGCGTGTGATGGAGATGCGCGTGTGATGGAGGTGTGCGTGTGATGGGGGTGCGCGTGTGATGGAGGTGTGCGTGTTATGGAGGTGTGCGTGTGATGGGGGTGCGCGTGTGATGGAGGTGTGCGTGTGATGGGGCTGCGCGTGTGATGGAGGTGCGCGTGTGATGGAGGTGCGCGTGTGATGGAGGTGCGCGTGTGATGGAGGTGCGCGTGTGATGGAGGTGCGCGTGTGATGGAGGTGCGTGTGTAATGGAGGTGCGTGTGTGATGGGGGTGCGCGTGTGATGGAGGGGTGCGTGTGATGGAGGGGCGCGTGTGATGGAGATGCATGTGATTTTTTTTGCAGATTTGGATCCGCCTTGGATCAGTCGCTTCCTTTGTTCCACGGATTTCCACTAGTCAGTCTCACAAAGGATGATTCATTTTTTGTGCATTTTTTTTTATCACTGACAATCCACATGACAGATTAGTAATCCGTGGTCGGATTGTTAAAAATCCAATTCGTGGATTTCAAAATCCGTGCGTGGATTTTTAACAATCCACCAACAGATTGCAGATGCCGTGGATTCGATTCTTAAAAATCTGTCCGCATTGTATCCAATGGCGGTTTTAGATTAATCCACATGGATTGAAACTGGAACAATCCGTCAACGGATTTTATACCGCGGAACGGATTTGGAATGGAAAGCTATGGAAATTCCAGGATCTCTAATACTAATCCCTCAGGGAGAGGGAATGGCTCAGTGAGTAATGACACTGACTGGCACTGAGTTGGGAGCCTGGTTCAACTCCCGGTGTCAGCTCCTTGTGACCTTGGGCAAGTCACTTTATCTCCCTGTGCCTCAGGCACCAAAAACATAGATTGTAAGCTCCACGGGGCTGTGCCGGTGCCTGCAAAAATGTCTCTGTAAAGCGCTGCATACAACTAGCAGCGCTATACAAGAACATGCTATTATTATTATGCCAAACCCCGCCACACATAACAAGTTCAAGAAGCAGTTGTGAGCACTGTTATTGTCATAAGGTAGTATCACAACATATTACAATGCCCTCAATGTGTCACAGATTTTCCATGTAATTCAATGGCATTATCTGTGCTTTATATTATATTATCTAGGGTTTTCACAAGTAAAATGGGAACATAAAAACAGGCGGCTGTGAAAAAAAGGCTACACGCAACCCTAGGCCTCCTATGGGTCCTTGTTAATAACGGAATTCTTCTTATCACTTTGTCTTGGTCTAAGTTAATGACCGAAACATCGATCACGTTCTAATACTGTAAATCATTTTTCACATTTTCAACAAGTCCTCTGGAGTGCTGTTCTTCTCCCTCTCACAGGGAGATTTTGTATTCAGCAGTGCGCTCTTGGTCTGCAATAAACGTACACCTGAGGTGGATTTCATCAGTCGTGTTCGGCTTTCCCCCTTCTATCTGTTAAGGATACGTACGTCACTGTGTACTGTCCAGGAGGCAGAGGAGGAGAGTAGAGACTGACCCATACCTGGAATCCGAATCCTGAAGAGTAGAATAATGACACAAAAAGGCAAGATAATCATGGTCACTGTTCCGGGGTCAGGGCCGGAAAAGGCATGATAGAAGGGGTCACAGTTCCGGGGTCAGGGCTGGAGAAGGCATGATAGAAGGGGTCACAGTTCCGAGGTCAGGGCTGGAGAAGGCAGAATCGTCAAGGCTAGGTAGTTCGGCAACAGGCAAGGAATAGGTAGGCAGGACACGGCTTCAAGCAGGAGTCAAGGTAAACAGAACTTTGCACAGGCAAGAAAGAGAGGGGAATGGTGCCTTATAAAGGGAGCAGGCAGGTTCAGGCAATATCCAGAATGAGGTTGACTTCCTGCTTCGGCAGCTATGTTGGTAGAAGCAGACGTCCTGCTTCGGTGGCCATGTTGGGAGATCCTATACAGATCCAGAATGAGGCTGACTTCTTACCTCAGCGGCCATATTTGTAGAGGCAGACGTCCTGCCTCGGCGGCCATGTTGGGGGATTCTTATACTATCTACTAGTACAGTATACTATTGCATTCCTTTTTTACCTAATCTGCAGAGCATCACCATGCTTACAATGTTAATTTTATGTGGTAAACACTCATTGCACTCAGGCCAACTGTAATAACAGGTGCGGGCTACTCATAATGCTGTATTGGAGAGGTTTCAATAATATTAGCATCAGGCTATATCTATTCTTTAAAACAGAAGAGTAGAGCGCTTTTTATTATAAGTTCTATTTGAATATAGTAAAATACTGGAGTAAGACAATAAATAAAATTAAATATAAACATTTTGATACACTTGGCCCTATAGTGCCATTTCACTTTTATCACTGGGGTCAGAGCTTGGAGATGGGAGAGTCTGGTACTTTCCATGCAAAGTCCCACTGGGTCCACTTTACAGAATTTCAATTTCATGCCGACTGACTGTGCTGTTCGCCTGTGAAGAAGACATCAAAGATAAGAAGAATTCAATTATTAATATTAACAAGGACCCATAGGAGGCCTGGGGTAGCATGTATCCAAACTACAGTATGCGTTAGCCTTTTTTTTCACAGCCTCCTATTTTTATGTTCCCATTTCTTTTTTTGTAAACCCTAGACAATATAATATAAAGCACAGCTAATGCCATTGAATTATAAGGAACATCTGTGACACATTGACGGGCCTTGTAATATGTTGTGATACTACTGAATGACAATAACCGTGCTCACAACTGCTTCTTGCACTTGTTAAACTGTCAAAATCCGTTTCCCGGAATTTCCTGAGCTTTCCATTCAAAATCCAGTGTACAGTGTAAAATCCGTCGACGGATTGTTCCAGTTCCAATCTGTGCGTAATTAATCCAAAACCGCCATTTGATACAATGCGGACAGATTTTTAAGAATCCAATCCACGGATTATTAATCCATTGTGTGGGTTGTCAGTGATCAAAAAAATTCGGAAAAGATGAATCAGATTGATTCATGGAAATCTGCGGACCAAAGGAACTAACCAATCTGAGGAA
The DNA here is from genome assembly GCF_040206685.1 of Ascaphus truei. Classification (NCBI taxonomy): domain Eukaryota; kingdom Metazoa; phylum Chordata; class Amphibia; order Anura; family Ascaphidae; genus Ascaphus; species Ascaphus truei. The sequence goes on from NC_134484.1 coordinate 322,563,805, forward strand.
AATCAAAAAAGTGCCCATCTCTAGTTGGCATCCCATGCGCCTCCATCACATGCACCCCTCCATCATGTGCACCCCCATCACGTGCACCCCTCCATCACGTGCACCCCCATCACGTGCACCCCTCCATCACGTGCACCCCTCCATCACGTGCACCCCCATCACGTGCACCCCTCCCTCACGTGCACACCTCCATCACATGCGCACCCCCATCACATGCGCCTCTCCATCACATGCACCCATCCATCACGTAAACCCCTCCATCACATGCACCCCTCCATCCCATGCACCTCTCCATCACATGCGCACCTCCATCACATGCACCCCTCCATCACATGCACACATCCATCACATGCACCCCTCCATCCCATGCACCTCTCCATCACATGCACACCTCCATCACATGCACCCCTCCATCACATGCACCTCTCCATCACATGCACCCCTCCATCCTATGCGCCTCCATCCCATGCACCCCTCCATCACGTGCACCCCTCCATCCCATGCACCTCTCCATCACATGCACACCTCCATCACATGCACCCCTCCATCCAATGCATCCCTCCATCCCATGCACCCCTCCATCACATGCGCACCTCCATCACATGCACACATCCATCACATGCACCCCTCCATCACATGCACCCCTCCATCACATGCACCCCTCCATCACATGCACCCCTCCATCACATGCACCCCTCCGTCACATGCACCCCTCCATCACATGCACCCCTCCATCCCATGCGCCCCTCCATCCCATGCGCACCTCCATCGCATGCGCATCTCCATCACATGCACCCCTCCATCACATGCGCACCTCCATCCCATGCATCCCTCCATCACATGCACCCCTCCATCACATGCACCCCTCCATCACATGCACCCCTCCATCACATGCGCACCTCCATCCCATGCACCTCTCCATCCCATGCACCCCTCCATCACATGCACCCCTCCATCATGTGCACCCCTCCATCACATGCACCCCTCCATCACATGCACCCCTCCATCACATGCACAACTCCATCACATGCACCCCTCCATCACATGCGCACCTCCATCCCATGCACCTCTCCATCCCATGCACCCCTCCATCACATGCACCCCTCCATCATGTGCACCCCTCCATCACATGCACCCCTCCATCACATGCACCCCTCCATCCCATGCGCCTCCATCCCATGCACCCCTCCATCACATGCACCCCCATCAAACGTGCATCTCCATCCCATGCACCCCTCCATCACATGCGCACCTCTCCATCCCATGCACCTCTCCATCACATGCACCCCTCCATCACATGCACCCCTCCATCACATGCGCACCTCCATCACATGCACCCCTCCATCCCATGCACCCCTCCATACCATGCACCCCTCCATCACATGCACCCCTCCATCACATGCGCACCTCCATCCCATGCACCCCTCTATCACATGCACCCCTCTATCACATGCGCCCCCATCAAACGTGCATCTCCATCACATGCACCCCTCCATCACATGCGCCCCTCTATCACGTGCACCCCTCTATCACATGTGCCCCCATCAAACGTGCATCTCCATCACACGTGCCCCTCCATCCCATGCACCCCTCCATCACATGCGCACCTCCATCACATGCACCCCTCCATCCCATGCGCACCTCCATCACATGCACCCCTCCATCCCATGCGCACCTCCATCACATGCACCCCTCCATCACATGCACCCCTCCATCCCATGCACCCCTCCATCACATGCACCCCTCCATCCCATGCGCACCTCCATCCCATGCACCCCTCCATCACATGCACCCCTCCATAACATGCACCCCTCCATCACATGAACCCCTCCATTACATGCACCCCTCCATAACATGCACCTCTCCATCCCATGCACCCCTCCATCACATGCGCCCCTCCATCACGTGCACCCCTCTATCACATGAACCCATCAATCCCATGCGCACCCCTCATCACATGCACCCCTCCATCACGTGCACCCCTCTATCACATGCACCCCTCCATCCTATGCGCACCTCCATCACATGCACCCCTCCATAACATGCACCCCTCCATCACATGCACCCCTCCATCACATGCACCCCTCCATCACATGCACCCCTCTATCACATGCGCCCCTCCATCACATGCACCCCTCCATCCCATGCGCACCTCCATCACATGCACCCCTCCATCACATGCACCCCTCCATCACATGCATCCCTCCATCACATGCACCCTCCATCACATGCACCCCTCCATCACATGCATCCCTCCATCACATGCACCCTCCATCCCATGCATCCCTCCATCACATGCGCCCCTCCATCCCATGCACCCCTCCATCACATGCACCCCTCCATCACATGCGCCCCTCCATCACATGCGCCCCTCCATCACATGCACCCCTCCATCCCATGCATCCCTCCATCACACGCGGACCCCCATCAAATGTGCATCTCCATCCCATGCACCCCTCCATCACAGGCGCACACCCATCAAATGTGCATCTCCATCCCATGCACCCCTCCATCACATGCACCCCTCCATCACATGCACCCCTCCATCCCATGCGTCCAATCCCACGCACCTCCAATCCCACGCACCTCCAATCCCTCGCAACTCCAATCCCTCGCACCTCCAATCCCTCGCACCTCCAATCCCTCGCACCTCCAATCCCTCGCACCTCCAATCCCTCGCACCTCCAATCTCTCGCACCTCCAATCTCTCGCACCTCCAATCCCACGCACCTCCAATCCCACGCACCTCCAATCCCTCGCACCTCCAATCCCTCGCACCTCCAATCTCTCGCACCTCCAATCTCTCGCACCTCCAATCCCACGCACCTCCAATCCCACGCACCTCCAATCCCACGCACCTCCAATCCCACGCCCCTCCAATCCCACGCACCTCCAATCCCATGCACCTCCAATCCCACGCACCTCCAATCCCATGCACCTCCAATCCCACGCACCTCCAATCCCACGCGCCTCCATTCCAATGCACCTTCAATCCCACGCACCTCCAATCCCACGCACCTCCAATCCCACGCACCTCCAATCCCACGCGCCTCCAATCCCACGCACCTCCAATCCCACGCACCTTCAATCCCACGCACCTCCAATCCCACGCACCTCCAATCCCACGCACCTCCAATCCCACGCACCTCCAATCCCACGCACCTCCAATCTCCTCCAATCCCACGCACCTCCAATCCCACGCACCTCCAATCCCACGCGCCTCCAATCCCAAGCACCTCCAATCCCACGCGCCTCCAATCCCACGCACCTCCAATCCCACGCACCTCCAATCCCACGCGCCTCCAATCCCACGCGCCTCCAATCCCACGCACCTCCAATCCCACGCACCTTCAATCCCACGCACCTCCAATCCCTCGCACCTCCAATCCCTCGCTCCTCCAATACCTCGCACCTCCAATCCCACGCACCTCCAATCCCACGCACCTCCAATCCCACGCACCTCCAATCCCACGCACCTCCAATCCCACGCGCCTCCAATCCCACGCACCTCCAATCCCACGCGCCTCCAATCCCACGCGCCTCCAATCCCACGCACCTTCAATCCCACGCACCTCCAATCCCACGCACCTCCAATCCCACGTACCTCCAATCCCACGCACCTCCAATCCCACGCACCTCCAATCCCACGCACCTCCAATCCCACGCACCTCCAATCCCACGCACCTCCAATCCCACGCACCTCCAATCCCACGCACCTCCAATCCCACGCACCTCCAATCCCACGCACCTCCAATCCCACGCACCTCCAATCCATTGCTCCTCCAATCCCTCGCACCTCCAATCCCACGCACCTCCAATCCCACGCACCTCCAATCCCACGCACCTCCAATCCCACGCACCTCCAATCCCACGCACCTCCAATCCCACGCACCTCCAATCCCACGCACCTCCAATCCCACGCACCTCCAATCCCACGCACCTCCAATCCATTGCTCCTCCAATCCCACGCACCTCCAATCCCACACGCCTCCAATCCCACGCACCTCCAATCCCACGCACCTTCAATCCCACGCACCTCCAATCCCACGCACCTCCAATCCCTCGCACCTCCAATCCCACGCACCTCCAATCCCACGCACCTCCAATCCCACGCACCTCCAATCCCACGCACCTCCAATCCCACGCACCTCCAATCCCACGCGCCTCCAATCCCACGCACCTCCAATCCCACGCACCTCCAATCCCTCGCACCTCCAATCCCACGCACCTCCAATCCCACGCACCTCCAATCCCACGCACCTCCAATCCCTCGCACCTACAATCCCACGCACCTCCAATCCCACGCACCTCCAATCCCACGCACCTCCAATCCCACGCACCTCCAATCCCACGCGCCTCCAATCCCACGCGCCTCCAATCCCACGCACCTTCAATCCCACGCACCTCCAATCCCACGCACCTCCAATCCCACGCACCTCCAATCCCACGCGCCTCCAATCCCACGCACCTCCAATCCCACGCACCTTCAATCCCACGCACCTCCAATCCCACGCACCTCCAATCCCACGCACCTCCAATCCCACGCACCTCCAATCCCACGCACCTCCAATCTCCTCCAATCCCACGCACCTCCAATCCCACGCGCCTCCAATCCCACGCGCCTCCAATCCCACGCACCTCCAATCCCACGCGCCTCAAATCCCACGCACCTCCAATCCCACGCACCTCCAATCCCACGCGCCTCCAATCCCACGCGCCTCCAATCCCACGCACCTCCAATCCCACGCACCTTCAATCCCACGCACCTCCAATCCCTCGCACCTCCAATCCCACGCACCTCCAATCCCACGCACCTCCAATCCCTCGCTCCTCCAATCCCTCGCACCTCCAATCCCACGCACCTCCAATCCCACGCACCTCCAATCCCACGCACCTCCAATCCCACGCACCTCCAATCCCACGCGCCTCCAATCCCAAGCGCCTCCAATCCCACGCACCTTTAATCCCACGCACCTCCAATCCCACGCACCTCCAATCCCACGCACCTCCAATCCCACGCACCTCCAATCCCACGCACCTCCAATCCCACGCACCTCCAATCCCTCGCACCTCCAATCCCACGCACCTCCAATCCCACGCACCTCCAATCCCACGCACCTCCAATCCCTCACACCTCCAATCCCACGCACCTCCAATCCCACGCGCCTCCAATCCCACGCGCCTCCAATCCCACGCACCTCCAATCCCACGCACCTTCAATCCCACGCACCTCCAATCCCACGCACCTCCAATCCCACGCACCTCCAATCCCACGCACCTCCAATCTCACGCACCTCCAATCCCACGCACCTCCAGTCCCACGCACCGCCAATCCCACGCACCTCCAATCCCTCGCACCTCCAATCCCTCGCACCTCTAATCCCTCGCACCCCCAATCCCACGCACCTCCAATCCCACGCACCTCCAATCCCACGCACCTCCAATCCCTCGCACCTCCAATCCCTCGCACCTCCAATCCCACGCACCTCCAATCCCACGCACCTCCAATCCCTCGCACCTCCAATCCCACGCACCTCCAGTCCCACGCACCTCCAATCAAACGCACCTCCAATCCCACGCACCTCCAATCCCACGCACCTCCAATCCCTCGCACCCTAATCCCACGCACCTCCAATCCGACGCACCTCCAATCCCTCGCACCTCCAATCCCACGCACCTCCAATCCCTCGCACCTCCAGTCCCACGCACCTCCAATCCCACGCACCACCAATCCCACGCACCTCCAATCCCACGCACCTCCAGTCCCACGCACCTCCAGTCCCACGCACCTCCAGTCCCACGCACCTCCAGTCCCTCGCACCTCCAATCCCACGCACCTCCAATCCCACGCACCTCCAATCTCCTCCAATCCCACGCACCTCCAATCTCCTCCAATCCCACGCACCTCCAATCCCTCGCACCTCCAATCCCCCGCACCTCCAATCCCACGCGCCTCCAATCCCACGCACCTCCAATCCCTCGCACCTCCAACCCCACGCACCTCCAATCCCACGCACCTCCAATCCCACGCACCTCCATTCCCACGCACCTCCAATCCCACGCACCTCCAATCCCACGCACCTCCAATCCCACGCACCTCCAATCCCACGCACCTCCAATCCCACGCGCCTCCAATCCCACGCACCTTCAATCCCATGCACCTTCAATCCCACGCACCTCCAATCCCACGCACCTCCAATCCCACGCACCTCCAATCCCACGCACCTCCAATCCCACGCACCTCCAATCCCTCGCACCTCCAATCCCACGCACCTCCAATCCCACGCACCTCCAATCCCACGCACCTCCAATCCCTCGCACCTCCAATCCCACGCACCTCCAATCCCACGCACCTCCAATCCCACGCGCCTCCAATCCCACGCACCTCCAATACCACGCACCTTCAATCCCACGCACCTCCAATCCCACGCACCTCCAATCCCACGCACCTCCAATCCCACGCACCTCCAATCCCACGCACCTCCAATCCCACGCACCTCCAATCTCCTCCAATCCCACGCACCTCCAATCCCACGCACCTCCAATCCCTCGCACCTCCAATCCCACGCACCTCCAATCCCACGCACCACCAATCCCACGCACCTCCAATCCCACGCACCTCCAGTCCCACGCACCTCCAGTCCCACGCACCTCCAGTCCCACGCACCTCCAGTCCCTCGCACCTCCAATCCCACGCACCTCCAATCCCACGCACCTCCAATCTCCTCCAATCCCACGCACCTCCAATCCCTCGCACCTCCAATCCCTCGCACCTCCAATCCCACGCACCTCCAATCCCACGCACCTCCAATCCCTCGCACCTCCAATCCCACGCACCTCCAGTCCCACGCACCTCCAATCAAACGCACCTCCAATCCCACGCACCTCCAATCCCACGCACCTCCAATCCCTCGCACCCTAATCCCACGCACCTCCAATCCGACGCACCTCCAATCCCTCGCACCTCCAATCCCACGCACCTCCAATCCCTCGCACCTCCAGTCCCACGCACCTCCAATCCCACGCACCACCAATCCCACGCACCTCCAATCCCACGCACCTCCAGTCCCACGCACCTCCAGTCCCACGCACCTCCAGTCCCACGCACCTCCAGTCCCTCGCACCTCCAATCCCACGCACCTCCAATCCCACGCACCTCCAATCTCCTCCAATCCCACGCACCTCCAATCTCCTCCAATCCCACGCACCTCCAATCCCTCGCACCTCCAATCCCCCGCACCTCCAATCCCACGCGCCTCCAATCCCACGCACCTCCAATCCCTCGCACCTCCAACCCCACGCACCTCCAATCCCACGCACCTCCAATCCCACGCACCTCCATTCCCACGCACCTCCAATCCCACGCACCTCCAATCCCACGCACCTCCAATCCCACACACCTCCAATCCCACGCACCTCCAATCCCACGCGCCTCCAATCCCACGCACCTTCAATCCCATGCACCTTCAATCCCACGCACCTCCAATCCCACGCACCTCCAATCCCACGCACCTCCAATCCCACGCACCTCCAATCCCACGCACCTCCAATCCCTCGCACCTCCAATCCCACGCACCTCCAATCCCACGCACCTCCAATCCCACGCACCTCCAATCCCTCGCACCTCCAATCCCACGCACCTCCAATCCCACGCACCTCCAATCCCACGCGCCTCCAATCCCACGCACCTCCAATACCACGCACCTTCAATCCCACGCACCTCCAATCCCACGCACCTCCAATCCCACGCACCTCCAATCCCACGCACCTCCAATCCCACGCACCTCCAATCCCACGCACCTCCAATCTCCTCCAATCCCACGCACCTCCAATCCCACGCACCTCCAATCCCTCGCACCTCCAATCCCACGCACCTCCAATCCCACGCACCTCCAATCCCACGCACCTCCAATCCCACGCACCTCCAATCCCACGCACCTCCAATCCCACGCACCTCCAATCCCACGCACCTCCAATCCCACGCACCTCCAATCTCCTCCAATCCCACGCACCTCCAATCCCACGCACCTCCAATCCCACGCACCTCCAATCCCTCGCACCTCCAATCCCCCGCACCTCCAATCCCACGCACCTCCAATCCCTCGCACCTCCAATCCCACGCACCTCCAATCCCACGCACCTCCAATCCCACGCACCTCCAATCCCACGCACCTCCAATCCCACGCACCTCCAATCCCACGCACCTCCAATCCCACGCACCTCCAATCCCACGCACCTCCAATCCCACGCACCTCCAATCCCTCGCACCTCCAATCCCACGCACCTCCAATCCCACGCACCTCCAATCCCACGCACCTCCAATCCCACGCACCTCCAATCCCACGCCCCTCCAATCCCACGTGCCTCCAATCCCACGCGCCTCCAATCCCTCGCACCTCCAACACCTCGCACCTCAAATCCGACGCCCCTCCAATCCCACGCACCTCCAATCCCACGCACCTCCAATCCCACGCACCTCCAATCCCTCGCACCTCCAATCCCACGCACCTCCAATCCCACGCACCTCCAATCCCACGCACCTCCAATCCCACGCACCTCCAATCCCACGCCCCTCCAATCCCACGCGCCTCCAATCCCACGCACCTCCAATCCCTCGCACCTCCAACACCTCGCACCTCCAATCCCTCGCACCTCCAATCCCTCGCACCTCCAATCTCTCGCACCTCCAATCTCTCGCACCTCCAATCCCACGCACCTCCAATCCCACGCACCTCCAATCCCACGCACCTCCAATCCCACGCCCCTCCAATCTCACGCACCTCCAATCCCACGCACCTCCAATCCCACGCATCTCCAATCCCAAGCACCTCCAATCCCACGCACCACCAATCCCACGCACCTCCAATCCCACGCACCTCCAATCCCACGCACCTCCAATCTCCTCCAATCCCACGCACCTCCAATCCCACGCACCTCCAATCCCACGCACCTCCAATCCCTCGCACCTCCAATCCCCCGCGCCTCCAATCCCACGCGCCTCCAATCCCACGCACCTCCAATCCCTCGCACCTCCAATCCCATGCACCTCCAATCCCACGCACCTCCAATCCCACGCACCTCCAATCCCACGCACCTCCAATCCCACGCACCTCCAATCCCACGCACCTCCAATCCCACGCACCTCCAATCCCACGCACCTCCAATCCCACGCACCTCCAATCCCACGCACCTCCAATCCCTCGCACCTCCAATCCCACGCACCTCCAATCCCACGCACCTCCAATCCCACGCACCTCCAATCCCACGCACCTCCAATCCCACGCCCCTCCAATCCCACGCGCCTCCAATCCCACGCACCTCCAACCCCTCGCACCTCCAACACCTCGCACCTCCAATCCGACGCCCCTCCAATCCCACGCACCTCCAATCCCACGCACCTCCAATCCCACGCACCTCCAATCCCTCGCACCTCCAATCCCACGCACCTCCAATCCCACGCACCTCCAATCCCACGCACCTCCAATCCCACGCACCTCCAATCCCACGCCCCTCCAATCCCACGCGCCTCCAATCCCACGCACCTCCAATCCCTCGCACCTCCAACACCTCGCACCTCCAATCCCTCGCACCTCCAATCCCTCGCACCTCCAATCTCTCGCACCTCCAATCTCTCGCACCTCCAATCCCACGCACCTCCAATCCCACGCACCTCCAATCCCACGCACCTCCAATCCCACGCCCCTCCAATCCCAAGCACCTCCAATCCCACGCACCTCCAATCCCACGCACCTCCAATCCCACGCACCTCCAATCCCTCGCACCTCCAATCCCTCGCACCTCCAATCTCTCGCACCTCCAATCCCACGCCCCTCCAGTCCCACGCCCCTCCAATCCCACGCCCCTCCAATCCCACGCACCTCCAATCCCACGCACCTTTAATCCCACGCACCTCCAATCCCATGCACCTTCAATGCCACGCACCTCCAATCCCACGCACCTCCAATCCCTCGCACCTCCAATCCCACGCACCTCCAATCCCACGCACCTCCAATCCCACGCACCTCCAATCCCACGCACCTCCAATCCCACGCGCCTCCAATCCCACGCGCCTCCAATCCCACGCGCCTCCAATCCCACGCGCCTTCAATCCCACGAACCTCCAATCCCACGCACCTCCAATCCCACGCACCTCCAATCCCACGCACCTCCAATCCCACGCACCTCCAATCCCACGCACCTCCAATCCCACGCACCTCCAATCCCACGCACCTCCAATCCCACGCACCTCCAATCCCACGCACCTCCAATCCCACGCACCTCCAGTCCCACGCACCGCCAATCCCACGCACCTCCAATCCCTCGCACCTCCAATCCCTTGCACCTCTAATCCCTCGCACCCCCAATTCCACGCACCTCCAATCCCACGCACCTCCAATCCCTCGCACCTCCAATCCCACGCACCTCCAATCCCATGCACCTCCAATCCCTCGCACCTCCAATCCCACGCACCTCCAATCCCACGCACCTCCAGTCCCACGCACCTCCAATCCCACGCACCTCCAATCCCACGCACCTCCAATCCCTTGCTCCTCCAATCCCTCGCACCTCCAATCCCTCGCACCTCCAATCCCACGCACCTCCAATCCCACGCACCTCCAATCTCCTCCAATCCCACGCACCTCCAATCCCACGCACCTCCAATCCCTCGCACCTCCAATCCCATGCACCTCCAATCCCACGCACCTCCAATCCCACGCACCTCCAATCCCACGCACCTCCAATCCCACGCACCTCCAATCCCACGCACCTCCAATCCCACGCACCTCCAATCCCACGCACCTCCAATCCCACGCACCTCCAATCTCCTCCAATCCCACGCACCTCCAATCCCACGCACCTCCAATCCCACGCACCTCCAATCCCTCGCACCTCCAATCCCCCGCACCTCCAATCCCACGCGCCTCCAATCCCACGCACCTCCAATCCCTCGCACCTCCAACCCCACGCACCTCCAATCCCACGCACCTCCAATCCCACGCACCTCCAATCCCACGCACCTCCAATCCCACGCACCTCCAATCCCACGCACCTTCAATCCCACGCACCTCCAATCCCACGCACCTCCAATCCCACGCACCTCCAATCCCACGCACCTCCAATCCCACGCACCTCCAATCCCTCGCACCTCCAATCCCACGCACCTCCAATCCCACGCACCTCCAATCCCACGCACCTCCAATCCCACGCACCTCCAATCCCACGCACCTCCAATCCCACGCACCTCCAATCTCCTCCAATCCCACGCACCTCCAATCCCACGCACCTCCAATCCCACGCACCTCCAATCCCTCGCACCTCCAATCCAACGCACCTCCAATCCCACGCACCTCCAATCCCACGCACCTCCAATCCCACGCACCTCCAATCCCACGCACCTCCAATCCCACGCACCTCCAATCCCACGCACCTCCAATCCCACGCACCTCCAATCCCACGCACCACCAATCCCACGCACCTCCAATCCCTCGCACCTCTAATCCCACGCACCTCCAATCCCACGCACCTCCAATCTCCTCCAATCCCCCGCACCTCCAATCCCACGCACCTCCAATCCCACGCACCTCCAATCCCTCGCACCTCCAACCCCACGCACCTCCAATCCCACGCACCTCCAATCCCACGCACCTCCAATCCCACGCACCTCCAATCCCACGCACCTCCAGTCCCACGCACCTTCAATCCCACGCACCTCCAATCCCACGCACCTCCAATCCCACGCACCTCCAATCCCACGCACCTCCAATCCCACGCACCTCCAATCCCACGCACCTCCAATCCCTCGCACCTCCAATCCCACGCACCTCCAATCCCACGCACCTCCAATCCCACGCACCTCCAATCCCACGCACCTCCAATCCCACGCCCCTCCAATCCCACGCGCCTCCAATCCCACGCACCTCCAATCCCTCGCACCTCCAACACCTCGCACCTCCAATCCCTCGCACCTCCAACACCTCGCACCTCCAATCCCACGCACCTCCAATCCCACGCACCTCCAATCCCACGCACCTCCAATCCCACGCACCTCCAATCCCTCGCACCTCCAACACCTCGCACCTCCAATCCCACGCACCTCCAATCCATCGCACCTCCAATCCCACGCACCTCCAATCCCTCGCACCTCTAATCCCACGCTCCTCCAATCCCTCGCACCTCCAATCCCACGCACCTCCAATCCCACGCACTTCCAATCCCACGCACCTCCAATCCCACGCACCTCCAATCCCACGCGCCTCCAATCCCACGCACCTCCAATCCCACGCGCCTCCAATCCCACGCACCTCCAATCCCACGCACCTTCAATCCCACGCACCTCCAATCTCTCGCACCTCCAATCCCACGCACCTCCAATCCCACGCACCTCCAATCCCACGCACCTTCAATCCCACGCACCTCCAATCTCTCGCACCTCCAATCCCACGCACCTCCAATCCCACGCACCTCCAATCCCTCGCTCCTCCAATCCCTCGCACCTCCAATCCCTCGCACCTCCAATCCCACGCGCCTCCAATCCCACGCGCCTCCAATCCCACGCGCCTCCAATCCCACGCGCCTCCAATCCCACGCGCCTCCAATCCCACGCGCCTCCAATCCCACGCGCCTCCAATCCCACGCACCTCCAATCCCACGCACCTCCAATCCCACGCACCTCCAATCCCTCGCACCTCCAATCCCACGCGCCTCCAATCCCACGCGCCTCCAATCCCACGCGCCTCCAATCCCACGCACCTTCAATCCCACGCACCTCCAATCCCACGCACCTCCAATCCCACGCACCTCCAATCCCACGCACCTCCAATCCCACGCACCTCCAATCCCACGCACCTCCAATCCCACGCACCTCCAATCCCACGCACCTCCAATCTCCTCCAATCCCACGCACCTCCAATCCCACGCACCTCCAATCCCTCGCACCTCCAATCCCATGCACCTCCAATCCCACGCACCTCCAATCCCACGGACCTCCAATCCCACGCACCTCCAATCCCACGCACCTCCAATCCCACGCACCTCCAATCCCACGCACCTCCAATCCCACGCACCTCCAATCCCACGCACCTCCAATCTCCTCCAATCCCACGCACCTCCAATCCCACGCACCTCCAATCCCACGCACCTCCAATCCCTCGCACCTCCAATCCCCCGCACCTCCAATCCCACGCGCCTCCAATCCCACGCACCTCCAATCCCTCGCACCTCCAACCCCACGCACCTCCAATCCCACGCACCTCCAATCCCACGCACCTCCAATCCCACGCACCTCCAATCCCACGCACCTCCAATCCCACGCACCTTCAATCCCACGCACCTCCAATCCCACGCACCTCCAATCCCACGCACCTCCAATCCCACGCACCTCCAATCCCACGCACCTCCAATCCCACGCACCTCCAATCCCTCGCACCTCCAATCCCACGCACCTCCAATCCCACGCACCTCCAATCCCACGCACCTCCAATCCCACGCACCTCCAATCCCTCGCACCTCCAATCCCACGCACCTCCAATCCCACGCACCTCCAATCTCCTCCAATCCCACGCACCTCTAATCCCACGCACCTCCAATCCCTCGCACCTCCAATCCCACGCACCTCCAATCCCACGCACCTCCAATCCCACGCACCTCCAATCCCACGCACCTCCAATCCCACGCACCTCCAATCCCACGCACCTCCAATCCCACGCACCTCCAATCTCCTCCAATCCCACGCACCTCCAATCCCACGCACCTCCAATCCCACGCACCTCCAATCCCACGCACCTCCAATCCCACGCACCTTCAATCCCACGCACCTCCAATCCCACGCACCTCCAATCCCACGCACCTCCAATCCCACGCACCTCCAATCCCACGCACCTCCAATCCCACGCACCTCCAATCCCACGCACCTCCAATCCCACGCACCTCCAATCCCACGCACCTCCAATCCCACGCACCTCCAATCCCACGCCCCTCCAATCCCACGCGCCTCCAATCCCACGCACCTCCAATCCCTCGCACCTCCAACACCTCGCACCTCCAATCCCTCGCACCTCCAACACCTCGCACCTCCAATCCCTCGCACCTCCAACACCTCGCACCTCCAATCCCACGCACCTCCAATCCCACGCACCTCCAATCCCACGCACCTCCAATCCCACGCACCTCCAATCCCTCGCACCTCCAATCCCACGCACCTCCAATCCCACGCACCTCCAATCCCTCGCACCTCCAATCCCACGCACCTCCAATCCCACGCACCTCCAATCCCACGCGCCTCCAATCCCACGCACCTCCAATCCCACGCACCTTCAATCCCACGCACCTCCAATCCCACGCACCTCCAATCCCACGCACCTCCAATCCCACGCACCTCCAATCCCACGCACCTCCAATCCCACGCACCTCCAATCTCCTCCAATCCCACGCACCTCCAATCCCACGCACCTCCAATCCCTCGCACCTCCAATCCCACGCACCTCCAATCCCACGCACCTCCAATCCCACGCACCTCCAATCCCACGCACCTCCAATCCCACGCACCTCCAATCCCACGCACCTCCAATCCCACGCACCTGCAATCCCACGCACCTCCAATCTCCTCCAATCCCACGCACCTCCAATCCCACGCACCTCCAATCCCACGCACCTCCAATCCCTCGCACCTCCAATCCCCCGCGCCTCCAATCCCACGCGCCTCCAATCCCACGCACCTCCAATCCCACGCACCTCCAATCCCACGCACCTCCAATCCCACGCACCTCCAATCCCACGCACCTCCAATCCCACGCACCTCCAATCCCACGCGCCTCCAATCCCACGCGCCTCCAATCCCACGCGCCTCCAATCCCACGCGCCTCCAATCCCACGCGCCTCCAATCCCACGCGCCTCCAATCCCACGCGCCTCCAATCCCACGCGCCTCCAATCCCACGCGCCTCCAATCCCACGCACCTCCAATCCCTCGCACCTCCAATCCCTCGCACCTCTAATCCCTCGCACCTCCAATCCCATGCACGTCCTGATGTTTACTGATTCCCACAGACCTTTATTTATACTGTTAAAGCTGCACTTTCTTGGCATTTGAATAATTTCATTGATTTGTCATACTGTAGCAATGTAAGCTACGTGCATGCTCATTTTGAAAAGAAGCATCTGACATGCGATAAAATCTTGATTTCCGTACGAGAGCCTCGTCATGTGCTCAATTTAAAGAAAGCAAAGCATTTATGCCGATCTGGCACCATCCATGTCATGATATTTCCATCCAGTTCTCGCTTTCTACAATCTACTAAGTACTGTATGGTGCATTCTGAGTCACTATAGCCCGGCTATTCTATTGGAAATCAATACTTGGAAACCATAACTGGAACAGATTCTTGTGATAACATGGAGCTTACGTTGGCTATATTGAACATGTTCTATGAAATGATAAATACATGGTAAAAGAAACCTTGTATAACTCATCAACATGTCTGATACAGGTTCCCCAAGCTTATCACATCCTCGCAGACAGCATATTTTCTATGAACTTAATTAGAATATGGACATGCAGATAAGAGTATCAAAGAGTAGTTGAGTGTAGCAAAGCTTTAATTTGCTGAATGGGCATATATAATGATCAAAGAATTACATACTCACCTACCTATTCAGGGACAGCTATTTCCATTTTTTGGTTACCTTGTTTTTTTTTCCATAAAATATATTATAGAAAATAACATATCAGGTTCTCCTTGTATCTCTGAAGTAGCAATCTCCTTTGCTATACATTTAAAGAGAAGTTCATTTTGGGGTTTGCTAGTTTATTTTCATAAAAATCCTAAGGTTTTTGATACATATTTTTGTTTAACTGCTGTGGCTTCTTCAGTGCTATTTTAATCCACCCCTTGCAGATTGGTTTTCATGACTCAGTACCTAAGGAAATTAGAAAATGGTAAACACATCCTAAAAATAAAGCTTAAGAGAATCACTAGTTTCAAATGATAGCAGAAAAAGAAAAAATATATTTTTTGATGTTTGGCAGCACAAATTGCTACTTCAAAGTGTAAATAAAGTGTTGCTCATGTTCACGGCAGACAGCCTTCCTGGGGCCCAGGACTCCAGTATCCAACTGGGCCCCACCAGTGCCCCTCCCCCCCCCAGTGTCAGCGGCCTTGCAAGACTCCCCCTCTATCTCTCACACCCCATCTCTCCCTTCTCCCACCCCCAGTGTTGGCAGCCTTGCGAGAACCCCCCCCCTCTCTATCTCACCCCTCACTTCCTCTTGCCCCCAGCTCTCTTTCTCACACCCACATGTCTTCCATACACATAATACTCCCCCGCCACATCGCACACACATCACCCCCCTGCACATCACACACACATCACCCCCCTGCACATCACACACACATCACCCCCCTGCACATCGCACACACATCACCCCCCTGCACATCACACACACATCACCCCCCTGCACATCACACACATCACGCCCCCTGCACATCACACACACATCACCCCCCTGCACATCACACACATCACGCCCCCTGCACATCACACACACTTCACACCCCTCACATCACACACATCACGCCCCCTGCACATCACACACACTTCACACCCCTCACATCACACACACACGTCACCCCTTGCACATCACACACATCACGCCCCCTACACATCAAACACACATCACACCCCTGCACATCACACACAAATCACGCCCCCTGCACATCACACACACATGACCCCCTGCACATCACACACATCACGCCCCCTGCACATCACACGCACGTCACCCCCCGCACATCACACACACGTCACCCCCTGCACATCACACACACATACCCCCCCTGCACATCACACACATATCACCCCCCTTCACATCACATACAAATCACCCCCCTGCACATCACACACATCCCCCCCCTGCACATCACACACATCCCCCCCCTGCACATCATCACATACACATTACCCCCCTTCACATCACATACACATCACCCCCCTGTACATAAGACACCCATCACCCCCCTGCACATCACACACATCACCCCCCTGCACATCACACACATCACCCCCCTGCACATCATCACATACACATCACCCCCCCTGCACATCACACACCCATCACCCCCCCTGCACATCAAACACATCACCCCCCTGCACATCATCACATACACATCACCCCCCTGCACATCACACACCCATCATCCCCCCCTGCACATCACACACATATCACCCCCATCACATACACATCACCCCCCTGCACATCACACACATCACCCCCCTGCACATCAAACACATCACCCCCCTGCACATCATCACATACACATCACCCCCCTGCACATCACACACCCATCACCCCCCCTGCACATCACACACATATCACCCCCCATCACATACACATCACCCCCCTGCACATCACACACCCATCATCCCCCCCTGCACATCACACACATATCACCCCCCATCACATACACATCACCCTCCCCTGCACATCACACACATATCACCCTCCCTTCACATCACACACACATCTCCCCCTGCACATCAGACACATCACCCACCCAGCACATCCCCCCCTACACATCACATCCCCCCTGCACATCCCACACCCCCTTGCACATCACATCACATTCCCCCCTCCCTGTAAATCACACATAATACTCCCCTACACATCACACGTGCGCAAACCTTCTGGGCCGCACCATCCAGACGCCGAACTTCTGGCGCGGGGACGGGGCTTACAAGGGAAGCCGCCCAGAAGCTGGGGGGCCCGGCCGGCCAGCGCTGACAATTGGGCCTAACCTTTGGCCGGCCGGCCGGGTCCCCCCCTCCCCCCCCCGCAGTCTCCGGGCCTGGGACAATTGTTCCGACTCTCCCCCCCTGTCGGCGGCCCTGCTCATGTTCTAATAAATCCTTTATCAAAATTCTATACTGCAAATGTAAAAGGACTAATATTTCAGTACCCTTACTGACCCTTATCAGGGTTAACAAATAACAAAAACACACTACAATATATATACATTTGCATATTTGCTTTGCTGTGGAGGGTTTTTGTCACTTTTTTTACTCACCATAACTTAACTCAGTATGGTAAACCCCATCCTTTAGCTTCTCTGCATACCCAGTTTACCAACCCCACACTGATGAGACCCATTATGGTCGAAACAGCTGTCAACCCTCGAAAGAGGGGAGATGATGCGAACTCCCTTGCGGGCCTCGGGCCAGAGGGAGGAAGAGACGGATGTCCTGAATCCTAACGGAGGAAGGCATCAATGTCCCTGGAGACCTAGGCTTTCGGGCTGAAACCTTCAGGGAAACTGTGCACTGAGGGCGGGTCTGACTTCGGTTGGACAGTCCAAAGGCATGCTCCCTATCCACTGAAGTGGACTGGGATCTGATGAGCGAGAGGGTGTACCCTCTCGGGAAAAAAAAAAAAAAAAGCTGTCTGTGGGTGGGTTTTCTGGGTATGCACCTTAACCCTGGCTGTGACCATGCAGCAAGCTTAAGCCTATAGGGAACCATGTTAAAAATGGTTTTTGAAGCAAAAAGTGGCACTGTGTGCTCATTTGCATGTCATTTCCCAGAATCTCTTGCTGCAGTGGAAGTGCTGTGTGCTGGGTGATAATGGTGAAAGGTGCGGTTGCAGACCTGCCTAAGACATGCAGATGAGCATACAGTTGTATTTACATTTGCATATATATATATATATACATATATATATATAGTAGTGTGTTTTTGTTATTTGTTAATATATATATGAGAAAACAACCCACCCATCAAGTGATTGACAAACCCAAGGACAAATCAAAACATAGAAACAGAAAAATGATACAATGATAAAAGTTTAAACAGCAAAGTAAAACTCCTAATGAAAGAATAACAATATGTGAGTTAAAGAACAGAACACAATGTCAAAAATACCGTGCAGTGCACCACTTGTTGCAACATAGGTACAGTAGTACATCAAATAGCTGAAGTGTAATGTTATGGTGAGTTAATCTTTGCTGTGCTTTAGTGATATACTTGGGGCCTCAGGCAGTAAGGAGCGATAAGCCACTTATCGCCAACGTATCGCCAAAAAAGCCTTCTGCTATTCAGTAAGCCCGGATAAGGTGGTGATAAGAGCAAAAATCGCTGTTTTCTTTCCTGAAAAAAAAAATCGGCAGACACGCGTCGATAAGCCACCTTTCGGCACTGATCACCAGTTTTTTAAACACGCTCAATTCTATAAGCCCAGATCAGCTTATCGCAGCTGATCGTCACTTTAGAATTGCAATTTCTTCTCCAAATCGTCCCACTACAAAAAGTTGGCAAGAAGGTGGGGAGAAGCTGCGATGTGCGGCGAGACGGCACTTAGAAAATAAAATGACTTTTTCCTGCATTGGATTGATGCCGGGAGACCTTTTCATTTAACACTGACTAACCTTAAAACTTGCCCCACAAATCAAGCATTCCAATAGCCTGCACTTATGGCTATTGTCCCACAGTCACTTATACTACCCATTGTGGCCAAGCACACCCATCTACAGCACTTATTCCCTCAACTGCTGTCTCTGTAAGTTTCCCCTCAAACCTCTTAGATTGTAAGCTCTTCGGGGCAGGGATTTCCTTTCCCATTGTCTGATTTTTGCTGCACTTATTGTATTTTTAAAATTCCTTGTACTGTATTCTTTGTGAAGTACTGAGTACACTTTTGGCGCTATATAAATAAAGACATACAATATTGTGGGTAGCGGTGGTGGATGAAGGTGTATTTGGTCCTTGGTGGATGTTTAGGGCTTGCGGGTGGACTTAACCCCTTCATTATCTTAGTGGTTAATACCACCAAGGTAATGAAGGGGTTAACCCATCACCCTACCTACCCGGTAGGCCTAAACACCCATCCTTGGGGCTAATACCCTCTTCACCCACCCTGATACCCACAATACTAAAAAATACACACAACAGCCCTATTACCTACCTCCTAGGCTCCCAATAAACCATTACAATATCTAATAAACACCAATACACAACCCACCCCCTGTGCTCCCACAGGATTTATTTTTTTACACACACGATTAATACCCCAGGCCGGCGGGGGTCCCTGGATGGTCCCGACGGGTTTCCACAGGCCCCACAGTGCACCCGGGGGGTACCCTCGGGTGTCTGGGGGCCTTTAGGTGGTCCCCGCTAGGCTCCAAGGGCCTCAAGGGGTCCCCATGAGCCCCAATGGGGTTCACGGGTGGTCCCTGTGGGTGTGTGGGTTTCCCCGGGGTGTCCCCACAGGTGTCTGGGGGCCCTCAAGTGGTTCCCACGGGGGTCTGAGAGTCCCCGCAGGTCCATGAGGGCCCCATAGGGGTCCTCGGTTCCTCCCCACAGGTGTCCCTGGGTCCTTCGGTGGTCCCCGTGGGCGTCCATGGGTCCTCGGGTGGTCCCCGTGGGTCCCCGCTGACCTGCGGTACCAAGCATGTATTTAAAAAAACAAAAACATGGCCTACATTTCAATAACTACACCCACCCACAAACACATACAGTTCAGTAATGGGCAAAATAACTACTACCCAGATATGGATAATAGATTATTTGCCCATTATTAAACACAACATTAGCCATGCAGCATAAATAAAGTGAATAAAAACCGTTCTACTTACCCCTGGCAATGTGAAGGGCATCCTCATCAGCTTACTGCAGGGCCCTGTCCTTCGATGTCAGCAAGAATACACAATTAATACAATCTAATGGGCCCTAGCCCCTTAATCACCTTAGCGGTTAATAACCGCAATAGTAATTAAGGGTTTAACCCACCCTGCCCCGCTACCCACCCGGGAGGCCTAACCACCCACCCCAGACCCACTATACCCACCCTTCACCCATTCATTGGTACAGTGGGAACATATTGCTCATATAATATGGACATGATTTCCCACTATAGCAAGAAATGGTGAAGGAATAAAAAATCAGGACCAAATAAAACACATAACATTGCCAAATAAAACACATTACATAGCCAACTAAATACATAACAAATGGCAATAAAACAATTGAATGGCACAGTGGGCAAATCACGTCCATATATATGAGCATGATTTAACACTATGCCAGTCAATGGTCAACGTTAAAAAAACAATCACAAACAATATCCTGTGCATTCGAAACAATCACAAAATAAAAACAAATTAAGAAGTAAACACAACAAAATTAACACCAATCAATTCATCAAATCCAAAATAAAGACCAGAATAAACAATTAAAACACCAAAACAAAACCATGAATAAATAAAATAAATATCCAAATAAACTGCATTATTCTAAAACAAAAGTCACAAAATAATCCAACATTAAAAAGCAAACACCAATCAAAAGCCAGAAATAAACAATTTAAAACACCACCATAAATGCCAGCATACTAAATAAATACACTAAATAAAGAGCATAATAAAAATAAAACAAATTACCAATATACATGTAAAATACATAAAAGCAAGCATTTCTCAAAACAACTATTGCTTGTCCCTGTATGTATGTATGTATGTATGTATGTACAGTATGTATATCCATAAAGATACATACATGCATACAGTGGCAATGAATGGGCATCCCAAAAAAATTCAATCACAATAAAAATAAAATTAAAAAAAACTGTAGTTTGTTGTACTGTATACATTTGCCACGCTCAGTAGCACTCTTTTTTGACATAAATATATATTCATGATGTGGTGGGTGTAGGAGTTTGAGCTAGCTGGGAATGTGTGTTAATCAATTTCTGACTGGTAACAGTTGTATGGAGGTAGGTGGCACCTCCCCCCAGAGCTCACTCCTCCTCACCTTTTTAACTTGGGAGGTCTTTTGACTTTGCTGCAAGAACAGGACCTACTATGGTTCTTTTCCCTCATACAGAGGTAAAGGGAAGGGTTCACACTGTGTGTAGGACCTGCTTTTTTGGTTATACCTTGACATTTGGTATGCAGGCTTACGACGCTTTGGCCAAAGGATTTAACTAAATAACCAAGAATTATTATTATTATTATTATTATTATTATTGAAGTATTTAAACTTTATACTTATGACCATATATGTTTTGTCAATTGGATGTAGCATTGGGCACCCCTGTCTTTTGTTGTAAGTAAAAATAACATACAGGCCTATGACGTCACATTTTCGGCAAATGGTTCCCATGGCTCTGTATGTATATATGTATGTATGTGTAGGGTGGCTGCTTCCTCGCAGTTGGCTGGCTTGCAGTCAAGGACCCACTCCCGGACTTCTGGCAAACACCTTTTGGTAGAACTGCTCATGAAAGATCAGGTCGAGCAGCTCCTTGTAGGTGCAGGCATTGCACCACTCTACCCACTGAGTACTCCTGTGGATGATCCGAGCCATATAGTCTGTGTGAGACTCGTATGCCTCCTGTGCCCGTCCGGTCAGCTGAGGGGACAGGAACTTGACCAATTCGACTGGGGGGAGAGAGTACCACTGGGATTGCTTCTCAAAACTGCAGGTACCAATCGATGTCCGTGACACCGTCTATGAACTTCCCAAAGCTCTGGTGAGTTATCTTGGGTGGACGATACTGAGAGTAGTCCCAAGGTGCGCTGGGCATAGGTGATGCCGGGGGGTGAACAATTGACTGCATCAGCTGTATTTTGTCTGCTACAGTAGCTCCTGGCCCCAGAGTTCTACCCTAGCTGTCCTCAGTGGAACAGACTTTAGTCCCCAATACCACGGGTACCCCCTGAGCGACCTGGACCTGTCCGCCTGGCTCCGTTCCTTGACTCTCCGCTAAGGCAACAGCTCCCGCCGGGTTAGCATTGGCAAGGGCACCTTCATGTCCCTTCACTATGGCTTCCACCTCAGCTTTGCTGTGGCCCTCCATTTGCAGACCGAAGGTAACACATCGGGCAACTTTTGCTACATGATCATAGGACCAATACCATGACACTAAACTGTGTGACACTAAAAAAGTGTGATTCCTGATTTTGTATAGCGTGTTTTTCAATCCACAAGCTCACTTGTTTTATAATCCCCTGCAGGAAGTTCCGGACGTCTTGGATTGAAATCCAGCAGAAAATCCTGACCGGCACCTACAGAAGTCCTGAATCTCCTGAAACCGATTTCGGCACGAAATCCTGACCACGACCGCTACAACGATTTCTAGAAATTGGCCACAAAAGGCGGGACTTAGTCTCTGCGAGGCAGGCTTTTCTAGCTTCAAAACAAAGTCGGTTGCTTTGCTATTTCGAACAAAGCAACTTTGAAAAAAAAACCTAACTTCATCGACTCAAGTCACAGGAAGGTCTAGCACTCTGACTCGGGCTTCTCCTTACATAGCTTAGCGAAGGGTATCTTCAGCATGGAGGAAGGAGGAGCGACCAATCAGAGCGTGGGAATTCTTTCCCACCAGCAGGGCCGTGGGAAGGGGGAGTGGTGGGGAGTTGGATGATCAACTTTGTTAGGGCCCAGGCAGGAGGATTTGGAGGGGGGAGGGAAGGCACGTGGGGGCCTGCAGCCTGCTGTACCGGGCAGCAGCAGAGGAGGAACCTGTTCCAGATGGCCCGCAATGGACAGGGTAGAATGCTGGGAAGGTACGACACAGGGGTGGGGGCCAGTTTGGTTGCCTGCTAGGTTAGGGACCGGTGGGGGGGTGGGGTGTTGGTTATGGAGGGGCCGTGGTATGGCACGTGGGGGGTCCCTCAGTCGGTAGGCTGCCGGTAGGCTCAATTAGGGCTGGTGGGGGATACTCAGTCAGTGACACAACACACACAGTGACACAACACACAACAGGACACACTGTCACACAACAGTACAGGATAATACAGATACAAAATTACAGTACAAATAAGCAGTGCTTGACAAACTTACCAAAAATCTACTCGCCAAACAAAAAAATCTACTCGCCACCTAACTCTGCCCCTAGCCCCGCCCTTTAAAAAAGAAATTGAATAAATTCCTAGTAAGAACTAATAACAAGATTCTTTTTTTACATAACAGTTTATTTATTGTATAACATTTATACTTTACTTACAATTAGTCCTTGTTACATAGCTACGTGTGTGTGAAAATGTCGGATGACCTCACTAATCGAAGAAAAAAAAAGCCAGATATGAATGACTATTTTCCTGAACCCCTTAACCAGTGTCAGGATGCCCCTGCTTCACAATTTCTAAAGCAGCAATCCCACCTGGGATCTTACCTGATCCGCAGTCCTTCAATGTCCAGGTACCCTCATTCCCGCAATGCTATATCTGGAGGGGAGATGTTCCCTACCTGTCTTCTGGGTTAGGAGGGATTCAGATGTCTCCCGTGTGAAGCTTGAGAGTCAGATCTGGAAGAAAGCAGTATAGGTTATTTCAGTGTAAATATAGGGCAGTTAACATAAGACAGAGAGAGTGTGGGTGAGAGAGACAGACACAGAGGGAGACAGAGAAAGACAGGGGGTGGGGTGAGGGGATGGGTTGACTGACTCTTGGGTGGGTGACTGACTCGTGGGTGACTGACTCTTGGGTGGGTGGGTGACTGGCTCTTGGGTGGGTGGGTGGGTGACTGATGATTGGGTGATGGGTGGGTGACTGACTGACACTTGGGTGGGAGGGTGACTGACGTACTCTTGGGTGGGTGACTGACTGACACATGGGTTTGGGTGGGTGACTGACTCTTGAGTGGGTGGGTGACTCTTAGGGGGTGGGGGACACTTGGGTGGGTGGGTGACACTTGGGTGAGTGACTATGACTGACTGTGGGTTGGTGTCTATATACACACACACACACACACACACACACACACACACACACACACACACACACACACACACACACACACACACACACACACACACACACACACACACACACACACACACACACACACACACTGACACTCACACACACTGACACTGACACTGACACTCACATTTAATGTCCAGGTACCCTCATTCCCGCAATGTTACTTACTGGAGGGGAGGTGTTCCCTACCTGTATTCTGGGTTAGGGGGGATTCCGATGTCTCCTGTGTGAAGCTTGAGAGTCTTATCTGGAAGAAAGCAGTATAGGTTATTTCAGTGTAAATATAGGGCAGTTAAGATAAGACAGAGAGAGTGTGGGTGAGAGAGAGACAGGGGGTGGAGGGGAGGGATTGGGTGGGTGACTGACTCTTGGGTGGGTGACTGACTCGTGGGTGAGTGACTGACTCGTGGGTGGGTGACTTACTCTTGGGTGGGTGACTGACATGTGGGTGACGGATGGGTGACTGAGTTTTGGGTGACTGACGGGTGGGTGACTTATTGACTGATGGGTGGGTGGGTGGGTGACTGACGGGTGGGTGGGTGACTGACACTTGGGTTGACACTTGGGTGGGTGTGTGACACTTGGGTGAGTGACTATGACTGACTGTGGGTTTGTGTCTGTATTCATTCACACACTCACAAACAGACCCTCACACACACAGACACTCACACACACAGACACTCACATACACAGACACTGACACACACAGACACTCACACACACAGACACTCACAAACACGGATGGACACACACAGACAGACACACACGGATGGACACACACAGACGGACACGGGCACATGGGGCCAGCGGAGCAAGGGGGGCAATCGAAACAAGGGGGGTGGCAATCGGAGCAAAGGGGGTAAATCGGAGCAAGGGGGGTCAATCGGAGCAAGGGGGTTCAATCGGAGCAAGGGGGGGCAAACGGAGCAAATTGCAGCTAATGGGGGCATATAGGCATGCAAGGTAAGGGGGAGGCAAGGGAGGCATGGAGTAGTACTTACCTTACTATGCTGGATCCAAAATAAAAGGCGGGCTTTGATTTGCAAGCTCGTAAAGAGCTTGGTGCGGGCCAAAAAAAAAAGTCTGGCAGCGTCCCAACATGAGTCAGCCAATCAGATAGGGGGATTTTTTTTTGTTATTGTGAGAGAAAAGCATGCGCTGTTTGGCGGATCGCGAGCGTGCAAAATCCTGTTGCCCCATGGTGACCGGGCAATGGGATTTGTCGAGGGGCACGGCCACGCAGGGGGCCCAGGCGGCTGGGCCCCCTGACTCACGGCGCCCAAGACGCCAACCCTGGCAGACCCCCCTTGTTGGCGGCCCTGCATGGACCCCACGGTTTCAGGGGTAACCAGAGGGCTTAACTTTTATTGTATAGCCTGGTTACCCCTTCCTGTCACAGATAGAGTAATGTTTCCATGAGGCCACAAGAAAGAAGTTGAAAGAATTAGCAGGTTCATTATTACAGAGGCAGGTAATGGTGCATTAAGCTATTCTGAGCCACAGTGTGTGCAGAATAAACAGCAGAGGTGTGCCTTTTCCTTGCCAAAATGTTTTGCTGCATTTATAATGCTAGGGTCTGTTCATGGTGGGGAAATGGGGGTGGGGGAGGGGGTGGGGGAGGGGGTGATGGGAGAGGCAGTTGTGTGAAGTCAAGTGTTGGGAGAGGCTACAGTAAATAAAGTGGTCAGGGGGTTAAAAGTGCAGGCGAACAAGCATGGGATCATAGTGTGGTCTGATAAGCTCACAGTTTGTTGCCTTGTGCAGAAGAGTTTGCAGATGATCCAGTTCCCAGTCCACCTCTAGCCAAACTGTAGTCTAACGATATATAGATGGTCACTTAAGATGCAGCATTTAAGATGCCAATGCTACCCTGCCAATGAGTCCCTTCAAGGGGAATCGGATTTATACATCTAAACAGTCACATGACCCTCCCCCCCCCCAATAAATCTGCCTGTTAAAGCTGGACAATTAACAGCACACAATTAACAAAACAACTTTTGCTATCTAAACATACCAGGGATCAATAATAAAGACAGGGTGCGGTATTTCTTTAAAACAGGGTTGCAGATGAATCAGTGGGTTAGATTTAAACTTTTAACAACTTTCAATAGCTTTATAATGCATTAATACATACATTCATGTCTCTAAAAACAACTCATATACTGTAAAACTACTTCTAGCCAATTTCTTTCTAAATTAAACGTTAACTTATTGATCATTTGTTAGGAACTATACAAATTCCATTACCTTTTCCTTATCCCTCACATATTTGTGTTTCAGGTTACTAACACAATCAGGTACTTGCTATTTGGATCGTTCAGGAAAGAGAACGGTGCACTAGTGTAACCCATGTGACCGTAGGGGTAGCCAGTCTTCATAATACAGGTGAAGCCCGACTGGTTACCCCCTGTTAACCGTGAGTCCCCGGTAGCTGAGAAGCACCATAAGCCGGGGACACTGTACAGTATGTGATACAAATATTTCCTGTTATGTAATAAACGTGGGAGTTTCAAGGGGGATATTTAGGTAAAAATGTATTCAGAACCTGTGTAATGGATCGGGGGAACAAAGTTACCGGTAGTCCTGTAACTTTACCCGACAAGCAGGTAGGCTCTGCGGGTACATGAAGTGAATTACACTGGGGCTACAAAGTTTTCCCGAGAGTCCTGGGTTTCGGCCCCAAGTATTCCAGTCCCATTTCCCCCACATGTATTATGTTCCCGTATGTTTAATATGCTTGGTACTTTTGTGTATTTCATCTCCATACAGACAGACCTGTTAATTCAATAAGCCGGGGTGTCTGCATGGAGATGCCGGATCAAAGGGGAGGAAGGAAGCTGAGAGGTGTTGAACAGTTTGGTGAGTGGGGAAGGGTGGAGTACTAGGTCCGGAGAGCAAGGGCTGCCCCGCGGGAGGCAATGGGCTAGCTGGGGGAAGCTGCTGCTCGTAGGCATAGCTCCCATTGGTCAATTCATATTTCCTGCTCACCCGGCTTTTCGAGCAAGCTCGACACGCCCCCTACTCTGACATAGACAGCCAGACGAGTCCCCATTCTGATTGGCTGGTAGAGTTTCGACTCGTTCTCTGATTGGTCGCCAGTCTCCTTTCCATGTTAAGCATAGGACAGCGAGGTGTATGTAAGGAGACTGCCCGATCAGAGAACCAGACGTTCTTGAGGTTTTTGTAGGTGAGGCACTGGTGGGCTTTTCAAAGTTGCTCTGTTGTGAATAGCAGAGCAACCGGCTTCGTTTTTAGCCGGAGAAGACTGCCGAGCCGAGACCAAGTTATAAAGACTCGGCCAAGTTCTGAGTGGAGAATGAAGCAGGGAAAGCACTGCGGCTCTCCCGAAGAGTACCGTGTGTTCCTGGACATCAGTCCAACAGGGTAAGCCTTCTCGAAGCGGATGCCCTGCACCTAGTTGAGGCTATATATTTCACCCCAGACCCCCAGTTAATTGTGATTTATCTGTATTTTATGTACCATTTGTAGGTCTCCTTTTATTCCACTACCTTGTTCTGCCTAGTGAATTGATCCCGAAAGGTAAAAAGTGTTCAAAGTACTGGTCTCACGTGACAACCCCTCCTTCCCAACCTTTCATATACTGTAAGTGGAACCTCTCCTGTAGGAGCTGTAACGTTTCTTCCTGGATTTGCAATGCCTTTTAGGTCCCTTCGATCTCCAGCGTCCACAGTTATCGTTCCGAAGTCAGATTTATATGATACCACTGATTCATATCTTGACAAAGGTCCAAACAAGGCCCAAACGTTGATCGAATATGTTTGCACAATAAACGTACTATTGATTTGATATGTAGCCATGTGTAAAAATGGTGTACATATCTTTCTCAGACTGGCAGTAATCATGGTAGGTAGGCAGGGTTGCCAGTAACAATCATGGAGGTTTGCTCTCAAACCCCTGTGATGTGTAAGATAGTAGCAAAGGAAGTGACAACATGCTCTGTGTCCACTATTAGTGACACAGAGGTGGGTCTTTCTGGAAGCTGATATATTACACAACACTTCCTGAAGTTAGTTGTTCAAGTGTCTGCAACAGTGTTGCAGTGTGTGAGATGAGATCCAGACAGTGCAGGTGTCTGATGCAAGAGCTGTGAGGCTGTGCAGCTGAAGTGGCAGAGAGACAAGCTGCTTACACACTGTGTCCAGGGATCTGTCACAGCTGTGGTCTCCCTTAGGGGAGAGGTGGAATAACCAAGCTGATTAGAGTGGAGGAGCAGAAGGAACCTTCCCTAAGATGGTCAGCCTGACAATGTGCGGCTAAGTACGACCGCTATGAGGGGCAGTCTGCCAGAGGAGATGACATTAAAGATGCCCTGGTTCAAAAGATTCCTTCTGTGTGAGAGTGGAGTTATTCATCGAAGGATGCACCAAGAAGGAGTTCCCCATCAGATACTTCCCCCTGCTGCCGTAGGGGTCCTGATGGTGTGGAGGCGCTGCATCGAATGTGAGTAGGACTCAGAACACTACCTCAGACGCCTGTCATGGTGATATTCCTCATACCAACCCAGCGGGAGACTCAGGAGTCCTGTTACCAGCAGGTGCACCACATCACACAGACATGTAATCGGGGCCGATTAGACCACAGGGGACAATCTGAGATTGGGTGGGGGCCCAAGAACCGTTACAGACACAAGACCACTGCAGTGGCATCCAGTCTTCTTTACTTCCGCTTACAGTATATAGTGAACAGCCCTTTCCACCTTCCCAACTGCAGCCCCATAATTAGATTGAGCCTTTATTTGCCTAGCCATATAATGGTCTATAAGTTACATTATATTGGGTAGGTTCACTACAGCACACTATCCCCTCTTTTGCACACAGTTGCTGTCTACTGTTCTTAACGATGATTGTGCATGGAAATTACCCGTACAATTATTTTTCATTCATTCTATTATTTTTTCATTCATATGCGGTCAGTTCACTTTCGGGTTTACCACCAATTTTACAATTTCCCTTCCTCTTGTGGACTTCCGTGTCTATTTTGTTTAGTCAATTAGCTGCGTTCTAAACTTATTTGCATATTTAATTTATTTCCGTGCCAAAAAAGCCCCCGGTATCCATGTACCACAGAGATTCCAACTCCACAGTCATGTCATAGCTTGTGTAAAGAAAATCGCATGAACCTTGAACAATGTATACCTGTAACTATGTATCATATTAGCAGTGGAAATGGCATGGGCCATATCTGTGAAAGATCTATTTTTCTGAGCAGCTCACAATTAGAGATCAGAATGAAGGCTGATGGGCCATTAGCAAAATGCTCAAACTGACCACCTGGAACAGCAGTCTTACGATAGCTGAATAAGAAAGATCGCAATACAAAGGTCTATATGTATTACGGCAAAAATGGTGCAATTCTGGGACACAGAAACTGCACTATATGTATCAAAGCAAAACATCCCATTGAAATTAATAGGCTTTTTACCTTTTTTTGCCTAAGAATGGCAATGCTGTACTTTTCTCTTGCTACACAATCCCAGTGTCAGCTCCTTCTAAAGTTATCTACCAGAGGCCCAGCCGAGCACTTCAACGAAGGGAATCATTATGTCTGCTAAATTCCATGTACAGGGCTGTAATTGGTGCGACAACACTTCTGTTCATTTCCACATTAAACAAATGTGCTGCTCACCGTTTCTGAAGACGGATGATAGAGAGTAGTAAATGAAAACGTAATTTGACTAATGATTCTTCAAAACCCTTCTGGCTACTGCAGTATTTTGGGACTAACATCTGATTTCTTGTTTTCTTTTGTCCTTTTCGTGTAAAAAAAAAAGATAAATGTCTTTGTTATTTTCCATGGAGACCCTGAAAATAAGTCAATCGTGGAGATGACGTTGCACCTTTCTATTGTTGACACTTTAGGGCCATATTTGTAGTTTGTTTGTTGGTGTCAAACCAGCACACACAAAAAAATACAAATATCTCTAGAACACTGTGGAAGCACCGCTCAGTTCCCAGGCGGGATTGCTGCTTCAATGTAAGGCCGGGGCCATAGAGGGTTCAGCAGAGGCTCGCCTGCTGAAGTCAGCGCGATTCCATGGACTTGCGGGCGAGCCAGCGTGCGTGAAGGGAGCCGGGGGGAGGTGGTTGGAGGCGGGGCAGTGACGTTGCTGGGCCAATCGCCCGCGACGCACTGACGTCAACGTCACAGCGCCGTGAAGTTGACGCGGCTTCAGGCTGATTGGATGTTTTCAGCCGACAGCGCGCTGAAAAACAGCTTGGCTGTCGGCTGAAAATTCCAAAGCCTCAGCACGCCTGCGGACGGTCGCGTAAGCCCCCTCTCAAGGCATCCTCATTGAGGATGCAGGGGCTCAGCGCGGAGCGTCCGCACGGCTCAGCGCTGCTTGTCCTTCTATGGACACAGCCTAACAACTGTGCCGCCTAATAATATGAAATAAATACACTCCTTAAGGCACAATGGCAAATAGCAATAAATGGTTAATCAATGCTGCATAAAGGTGTGGGAAGTTTTAAAGCATAGGTGTAACTGTGGGAAGAACATACAATTTCATGATAAATATACAATCCATTGCAAAATAGGGATATTTT
Source organism: Ascaphus truei (assembly GCF_040206685.1). Lineage (NCBI taxonomy): Eukaryota > Metazoa > Chordata > Amphibia > Anura > Ascaphidae > Ascaphus > Ascaphus truei. The sequence continues at coordinate 322,595,116 of NC_134484.1, forward strand.
AAATGATCATTCAGTGTTATCGCACAATTCTGCTTGTTCAGCGAGGGTCAAACGTTTCCCAATAAGCATTGAAACAGGAAACATTTTCTTTTTGACAATTTAGTTGGCTTTAATGAGTATCTTTTTTTGTTGTTAATTACGGTCACATTTCTGAAATATTGCTTAGAAAAAAGTCTGTATTAGAGCCCAGAACATTGCAGATATAAAATGTATATAGAGTGCTTTCGTCAACAGTGAGCCTTTAATGAAAGCAGTATTGCAGGTGTGGCCAACTCCAGTCCCCAAGGGCCACCAACAGGTTAAGTTTTCAGGATATCCCTGCTTCAGCACAGGTGGCTCAGTCAAAGACTCTACCACCTGTGCTGAAGCAGGGATATTCTGAAAACCTGACCTGTTAGTGGCCCTAAGGGAGGGCGTTGACTACCCCCGAAGTATTGTATATTCTGAGATACTTCTTACTGAGCTTTTCACAGCTATCAGGTCTAAATATGCAAAGCTATTAAACATATCTTGAGTTACAACAGTCATCCTCCTTTTTCTTTCTTCTTTCCTTATAAATGAGGGATTCCCCAAACTGAACTAGGGGTGCTCCTAGTGAAGGACTGAACTCAGTCATCCATGCGAATGCACCTGCTACCTGGTTCACAATATGTCAACCTGACTTCCCAATGGCAGGAAAAGTGTTGAACAGAGGAGGCTGCCTGCTTGCAGTGTGTCTGGTGTGCCTGCCTGCTTGCAGTGTGCCTGCCTGCTTGCAGTGTACCTGCCTGCTTGCAGTGTGCCTGCCTGCTTGCAGTGTGCCTGCCTGCTTGCAGTGTGTCTGGTGTGCCTGCCTGCTTGCAGTGTGTCTGGTGTGCCTGTCTGCTTGCAGTGTGCCTGTCTGCTTGCAGTGTGTCTGGTGTGCCTGCCTGCTTGCAGTGTGCCTGGTGTGCCTGCCTGCTTGCAGTGTGTCTGGTGTGCCTGCCTGCTTGCAGTGTGTCTGGTGTGCCTGCCTGCTTGCAGTGTGTCTGGTGTGCCTGCTTGCTTGCAGTGTGCCTGTCTGCTTGCAGTGTGTCTGGTGTGCTGCATGCTTGCAGTGTGCCTGCCTGCTTGCAGTGTGCCTGGTGTGTCTGCCTGCTTGCAGTGTGTCTGCCTGCTTGCAGTGTGCCTGGTGTGTCTGCCTGCTTGCAGTGTGCCTGCCTGCTTGCAGTGTGTCTGGTGTGCCTGCCTGCTTGCAGTGTGCCTGGTGTGCCTGCCTGCTTGCAGTGTGCCTGCCTGCCTGCAGTGTGCCTGCCTGCTTGCAGTGTGCCTGGTGTGCCTGCCTGCTTGCAGTGTGCCTGCCTGCTTGCAGTGTGCCTGGTGTGCCTGCCTGCTTGCAGTGTGCCTGGTGTGTCTGTCTGCTTGCAGTGTGCCTGCCTGCTTGCAGTGTGCCTGGTGTGTCTGCCTGCTTGCAGTGTGCCTGCCTACTTGCAGTGTGTCTGGTGTGCCTGCCTGCTTGCAGTGTGTCTGGTGTGCCTGCCTGCTTGCAGTGTGCCTGCCTGCTTGCAGTGTGTCTGCCTGCTTGCAGTGTGCCTGGTGTGCCTGCCTGCTTGCAGTGTGCCTGCCTGCTTGCAGTGTGCCTGGTGTGCCTGCCTGCTTGCAGTATGCCTGCCTGCTTGCAGTGTGTCTGCCTGCTTGCAGTGTGCCTGGTGTGCCTGCCTGCTTGCAGTGTGCCTGCCTGCTTGCAGTGTGTCTGCCTGCTTGCAGTGTGCCTGGTGTGCCTGCCTGCTTGCAGTGTGCCTGCCTGCTTGCAGTGTGCCTGGTGTGCCTGCCTGCTTGCAGTGTGTCTGCTTGCTTGCAGTGTGCCTGGTGTGCCTGCTTGCAGTGTGCCTGCCTGCTTGCAGTGTGCCTGCCTGCTTGCAGTGTGTCTGCTTGCTTGCAGTGTGCCTGGTGTGCCTGCCTGCTTGCAGTGTGTCTGCCTGCTTGCAGTGTGTCTGCCTGCTTGCAGTGTGCCTGGTGTGCCTGCCTGCTTGCAGTGTGCCTGCCTGCTTGCAGTGTGTCTGCCTGCTTGCAGTGTGCCTGGTGTGCCTGCCTGCTTGCAGTGTGCCTGCCTGCTTGCAGTGTTTCTGCTTGCTTGCAGTGTGCCTGGTGTGCCTGCCTGCTTGCAGTGTGTCTGCCTGCAGAACTATCCTCGGATCTGCCAGCATGTGTTGTTTTATCTCTTCTGTGCATTCCAGCTAAAAGGCTAAAGCGTGTGTGTCGTTAACATGTGCCTGCTGCTCCCCTGCAGTCCATTTCCGAAGTGAAGCATAGAAAAACCAGTGAGGAAGAATAGGGAGAAAATAGACCTTGTTAGCTGCTGAAAAGAAAACACCACAGAGGGGAGGTTTAATAGAAGGGTTTTCCCTCTCCTCCTCCTCCTGCTCATAATCTCCTCCTCACTTTGTGATCTCAGCCTAGCCTCTCCATGTCCATCTTTGAAAATCATTTCCATGAGGCAGGGATTAAAATAACACCCTCCTTCCCTCTTCCAGCACAATCCCTTTCAGCATTATTTTCCTCCTGCATTCTTTCTGTCATCTTCCCTATATGCGGATCGCCACCAATTCACCATCACACCCCCTCTGCTTCAACAGTGGGTAGGATACACCCCCACCCTCCCCTCTCATCTGCTGGGGACAAGATAATAGGATGCAAGAAGCCTCCTGATCCATCTTATTTACCCTTTCCCATAATCGATATCCTAATTGCCAGACGTTTGGCATGTGAGTTGCAGATGGAGAACATGCTTCAGAAGAAAAACTAAGAGCAATCAGATCATCCAGAAGACAGCTCAGTTATTTTCTGGATTTTATTGGGAAATATATATATATTTTGTTCCTTTAAGAAAAAGAAAAAAAAAAAGGCTGCGTTTAAAGAGGATATTTACGGATGGTGAAGGAAGGATGGTCACCAGTTTGAAGTCCTAGCCAAGTGCTGTGAGGAGACAGAGTAGAAATGAAGAGTTGGCAGTGTGTGGGATTCTTCTTGCTGTCACTGCTTTGGGAGGTAATGTGGTTCCCTAGGTCAGGGTTTCATATATCAGCATGTGTTAATGTTGCAATATCTGTGTGTGTTATATTGTTAATTGCCTGTCCATCTTTTTGAACTGTGCTGTGGAATATGCCCGTGCCTTATAAATAAATGATGATAATATAACAACAATGTGGGCTTTCTTGATGTGGTGTCAAAGAGACCCTACATAATTAGGGACAGTTTCCACCCATCACTCCTGGGGAAGAAACATGCCCACCCCTCCTTTGTGGCAGAGGAAAATTATATATATATATTTTTTAACTTGTATGTAGGGTGAGCCTGTACGTAGTTGTGTAGAATATCAGACAATTGTGTATATACAGGAGAAATATAATAGAATACACCTGAAATCAAAGGCAACATAGGGAGAAGGCAGATCCCTTCCTGAAAAGCTTGCAATCAAAATGCAAAAATATAAACGTAAAGATGCACTCGTCATTTCCGAAAAATGTCATAGAAAAAGGTTGAACTTGATGGACATATGTCTTTTTTCCGAAACTTCTATGTATGTCAAAATTCCTATTTGATGAAAGCGATGCACATTTTTGTATACGGACTGATCAGGTGGGGCGTGTTATATATTTCCTTGTACGTAAGTTCTGCGCGGTTTGATTCCCTCTTACTTCAACCAGTTGGCAGCCTTTACTTTGATTCACCGGGAAAGGTTGGCGTCACGCATATATTTCCAGCGCAGACAATTTCCGAAATCTGTCTCCCAGCCACATCTGAACTAACTGGAAGTAGCGGTGTTTGAGACGTGAGATAAAAGGACAGGCCTTTTCTCTGCTACTGTAGCTGCCACGTACAGGGCTGGGAGGCTGTACGAGGAAGATAGCGACCCATTGTTCTTCTTGTATGCAGTTTGCCAGGCTTCGTTTTGTGGTGTCTGTGCAAAGAGACGTCACAAGGGGTTAAAGTCCATTCTATAATCCAGCTGTCTTTGTTTTAAACTTACACTTTGTGTGGTTGCCAAATGTAACTTTGCCTGTACAATGTTTGATTTTAATTTGTTGACAACTACATTGGGTTTGTGTTCTTATGATTAGTACATTGGTGTACAATTACACAGGTTTGCTATACTAGAGAATACAGTATTTTTGATCCGACAGGATGGACAAAACAGAATGATTGGCATCTCTTACCAACCTGACATCTACTGTAGTAAGAGGCTGCTTGAAAATATAACTTTGAAATGCACAGAGCTATTGAAATTGCAGTGCACCTTTTTTTTTGCTATTCTCCTGTTTATGTTACATGTATTAGTCATGTTGTATAGAGTTGCTGTAGTAAAATGATGCAATTGCGATCAGGAAAAAAAAAAAAAAAGCAGAAACTAGGCAAATCGTAATGTTTAAACCCTTGCAGAACCCCTGGGTTATTGGCCCACTTAGTACTTTGATATGTTTGACCTGTGAGAGAGAGGGACGGGTGCCTGGTATTATGTACCATGGCATGCAGTAACACGCTTACTACATCAGCAGACCAGCGCGTAATACTCAGTAAATACTCAGTAAGCATTTGCGGGTTTGCAAATTGAGTCCCTATTCCCAAACTGAAGTTCCGCTTACATTTATGTAATTGCTTAACTTTTGCAGCAGGTTCAAATAATGCTCTGAATGCAGTGAAGCAGTTCTGGAGCGATTTATTGTGCAAACATATACCCTAAATAGCTGAGAACAGAGTCACCGAGAGAACTGCGTGCGTGCGAGTGACATCACCTGTGTTAAGCGGGAGCGTTTTGTGGCCAAGGTAGACGCCCTGTGGGGGCGTATCTAGGGGTATGTCTGTGACACCACGGAACTGGTTCGCCCTCATTGGGCGAACTGCCCGTTGCACCGGGGAATCAGATTGAACTGATTTCTTGCGCACCGCGCGCACCCTCCTGCTGTCGCACGCGCGGTCTATGGGCACGATCAATGCCATAAAGCAATGTGATCGAACCGCGCGTGTATTAACGCAGCCTTAGACAAAAGGTAATTAGATGTGCAGAAGCGCAAATGTAGGCGAAAATACCAGCCAGTAATGAGGAAGAAAAGCTCAACCATAGAAGACTGGTGGCGTGAGTGTATAGAGGGAGACAGAGGCAATTCAGACATCCTATATCATGGGTGGCCAACTCCAGTCCTCAAGGGCCAACACAGCAGGTTGTAAGGATATCCCTGCTTCAGCAAATCTGGCACAATCCATGGCTCAGTCATTCTGATTAAGCCACTGATTATAAAGCCACCTGTGCTGAAGCAGGGATATCCCTAATACTGTACCTGGCCTGTTGGTGGCCCTTGAGGACTGGAGTTGGCCACCCCTACACTATTTGAAAGCTGTATTTCCATGTATACAGAAGGCGGTACACACAATGACAGAAAATTTGCTTAAAAACCAAGCTTCCTTAATGCTGATTTTAGCATAATTTTCAGGAGCGCAGTGTTCCTGTGTTGTTCCAACCCTTGGAACTGATTTTGGCTACTCACTGATAAGTCCAGTTGTTCTAGGAGACACCACCCGCCTCACTGCATTTTTAGGGGCGCTCACATCCGGGTACTCTATTCGCGCTAGGGTAGTTGGGATGCTGCCGGTGCTGCTAGTGTAGTTAGGGTCCTTATATTTGTTGGGGTGCTGCCGAATAATCGAGGTGAATCACGCAATGAACATGAAATAGCATAGACAAAACAAGAATTGCTGTCGTCGTTTTGATCCATTCTGTAATGTGAACAAAATGAAAAGAATAAAAAGAAAATAGGTACTATGATACTTTGATTGAACCAAAAATGATTTTCAGTCTACAAGCTTTCAAACCTTATGGGGTTTCAGGTATGGCAACTATTTAAGAGGTCTTGATAACACCATGGATAGACTTAGTCAACCATTATCAGCATTAAAAGACTTAAGAGGGAAGACTTAAGGTTGCCAGGTGTCCAGTATTGTACCGACCTGTCCTGTATGGGCACCCTGTCCAGTCAAAAATTAGAGGTAATACTGGACATGTATGTGTTTGATATAACCTCTCTGGACATAGTGACCTGACCGGATTAGGGGGCCGCGAGATTTCTCTGAGAAGAGAGAGAGCAGGGCTGTTGCTAGGGGCCTGGATAGCTTCCTCCATCCTGATTGGCTGCATTACCCAACAGCAGCCAATCAGGAGGAGGTATCAGGAGCCTGGTGGTGGGGCCTAGGAGAGTAGGAAAGAGCATGGAGCAAGAGCGTGTGTGTATGCGCGGTTGCGTGTCTTGAGCACGTCGCACCTTTCATCATTGTGTCCAGTATTTTTGGAAAAGCCACCTGGCAACCCTACTTAAGGACCTCAACAAGGACACAGCTCACGAAAGAACAGAAAGGTGGAAATAATGGAGACTTTCAAATACAGTACATTAAAAGGACAAAGCACAACGTTTACTAAGTGGTGCTATTTCACATGACAGCTTCTGACAGGGAAAGACACCTTATGGCCTATTCACTTCAATGTTCCAGAAGCTGTCATGAAACACCACCCACCGCTTAGTAAATATAGAGTAGGCAATTTTTTTTTTAGAGTAAACAAAATGTCAGAACAAGGCTTCATGCTCTAAAGTAGCATATTGTAGACAGGCAATGTATGGAAGCAATTCTTCACGGAACGAGTAGTGAGTGCATGGAACATCTTTGGAAGTAGTTGGGCAAATACAGTAAAAGTATTTAAACGTGCTTTGGGTAGCGACAAGGGAACCCTACGGTGCTAAGAAATACAGAATAATACCCTGGATCAAGTTATCTTCTATAGTGGCAGAGTAAAGTGGGTAAAATTGGCAGGCCTTATGGGCTAAATGCTCTTTATTTACCATCAGTTGCTACAACTGGAGCTATTGCATAACAATGACGTTTTCTTACTTGTATATCATTCATGCCTCTGACTAGCCTTGTCATTCATGCATTATCTGAGGTCAATAGAGGTAAGTGGAGGAGCGCATGCCGAAATATCTTGTGCCACTCATCAGACACTGGGAAATATCGAAAGCAAAGAATGCATTGAAGCCTGTTGTGATAAAGCAGGAAACAACTATATATATTGTACACGCACACAATAACGCCAACCAGATATACCCGTATAAAGTATAAAGGATAAGTGAGAACAAAAAAGGGAACTTATACTAATATAGGGAATGTGTAGGTGTTGTTAGCACATACAGTACACTTTCTGCAGGTGTACAATAAATAGATGATTACCATAGATGGCATACAATCAGACCAATGGTAGAAGTCTCCTGGTGATAGTGTCCAAGATATAAATCGATCCAATATTTATGTGAAAGCAATAGCCGTTTCCGCAGCTTTTAAATGAATGAGCCACGTCAGAGGGAGATCTGGAAAAAGAGGAAGAGAAGCGTATGCCACATGGCGTAAAACAATATAACATTTATTGAATTCATTGTATATATTGTTTCATGCTATGTGGCATGTGCTTCTCTTCATAGATTTTATATATATATATATATATATATATATATATATATATAAAACATAATACTGAGTTAAGTTATGGTGAGTAAAAAAAGTGACAAAAACCCTCCACAGGAAAGCAAATATGCAAATATAGCTGTATGCTCATCTGCATGTCTTAGACAGGTCTGCAACCCCGCCTTTCCCCATTATCACCCAGCATACAGCACTTCCACTGCAGCAAGGAATTCTGGGAAATGACATGCAAATGAGCACAGTGTCACTTTTTGCCTCAATAACCATTTTTAACATGGTTCCCTATAGGCTTAAGCTTGCTGCATGGTCACAGCTTTGAGCACAGCCAGGGTTAAGGTGCATACCCAGAAAACCACCCACAGACAGCTGTTTCGACCTTGATGGGTCTCATCAGTGTGGGGTTGATTTTACTGGGAATGCAAGAGAGGCTATGGGATGAGCATACAGCTATATTTGCATAAATATATATATATATATATATATATATATATATATATATATATATATGTTATATATATATATATATATATATATATATATATATATATATATATATATATATATATATATAGTATGTCTTTATTTATATAGCGCCATAAATGTACATATCGCTTCACAGTAGTAATACATATCATATAAATAACAAATAATATAAATAATAGATCATGGGAATAAGTGCTTCAGACATACTGTAAAAGTAACATTAAGGAAGGAGTCCCTGCTCCAAGGAGCTTACAATCTAATTGGTAGGTAGGGAGAACGTACAGAGACAGTAGGAGGGAATTCTAGTAAGTGCGTCTGCAAGGGGCCAAGCTTTATGTATCATGTGTCCATGATTATCCAGTGCTATTCGTATGCTTCTTTAAGCAGATGTGTCTTAAGGTGAGTCTTAAAGGTGGATAGAGAGGGTGCTAGTCGGGTACTGAGTGGAAGGGCATTCCAGAGGTGTGGGGCAGAAAGTGAGAAAGGTTTAAGGCGGGAGAGAGCTTTAGATACAAAGGGGGTAGAAAGAAGACATCCTTGAGAAGAACGCAAGAGTCGGGATGGTGCATAGCGAGAAATTAGGGCTGAGATGTAAGGAGGGGCAGAAGAATGTACAGGCAGTCCTCGTTTTACAACGCTTCACTTTACAACGAATGGCTTATCCAACGCTATGCAATGCATACCTATGTTCATTTTTACAACGCCAAAACGGCTTATCCAACGCTCTTACAATGCTTTGCAAAGTTGTTTATGTGTATATAAAATATATATTATATAATATTATACCATTTAATATATTTTTATGTAACGGGTTTCCCCCCCCCCCCCAATCGCAGATTGTACTGTGGGAGCGGAGAAACGTGCAACGTTACCATATGTGTGTGGTGCGGTACCTGTTGGTTCGCAGGAGGGCTGAGCTTCCGCTAGGGAACCTGGGGCAATACAATGCTATGGACAACAACTTACTCGGTACAGCGCCTCCACCTGCGATGGCTCCCACTATAGGGGGAGTGGTTCCTCGCAGGACAATACACAATAACCACGTACTACAGATTGGATAATAACTAATGCCTTTACTACAGTAACCTACACAGAGAAAGTTTAACATCAACACATAGCAACAAGTATCCCTCGCTAAGGGTAACCTGACTACGGCGTCTCGCAGGACGCTAACGCTAACTCTAACTTGCACCACGGCGGGTGCCCACACTTTATGCGTCACGGCGGACGCTAACACCTTAAGCGCCACGGCGGACGCTAACACCATATGCGTCACGGCGGACGCTAACCTTATGCGTCACGTCGGACGCTCACCTTCCAAAGAGTGATCCCACCCTGTGTCCAGTAACCCCAACCCAATGTCTCGCACTCCCAAGTCATATACCAATGTGTGTGTGTGACTGCGCAGCCACTATGTCTGGTGATAGGCCTTGTTGGTGCACGTGAGTTTGTGGGTTACCTGCCCGGGCTCCAGCCACGGGGGGGGGATCCGCCGGGATATCCTCCTACGCGTGGGGTGAATTCCGGCGTGGATAATATCACCGCAGCTCCGCACCGTCGGTACCTTGGCGAAGATCGGCCTGCTGCCAGCAGGCCGCAGTCACTGCTTGCTCGGCCTCCGTGACGATAGTCCAGCTCTCTTGAAGGCTAGGGCTTGAGCCCAAGCCGCGTGGCGGGAAACACAGAGTCCGCTGGATCCCTAACTAGCGAATAGCTAATGGGGCAGGGTCCCTAACCTAGGGCCTGTCCCTACAACACTCAACTAGTGTGACTCAGGGCTATCTGGGGCCTAGGGGAATTACTGGCCTAGTGCAGAGAGTCACTGACTCCTGCACCCTACCTCCTTCCCCTAGCTGCTCCAGTCACCAACTGCCGTGTGCAAAAACCCCGCGAAATGTATCCTTTCCCTGCAAGCAGGGAGCTCCTCCAGCCCTATTGGCTCCCTGGCGTCACATGGGGTTCCCTAAGGCTCATGGGATCTGTAGTCCCTGGCCAATACCTTCCATGGTAGGCTAGGGCTTCGCGGGCTTACCTCTGCGCATGCGCGAGCTGACTGGCGTTCTCCCGCACCTGCTCTAACTGCGCATGCGCGAGCTGTCTTTCAATGGCGGCGCCCTGCTCCGCGGACCGCCGAGACCCCAGCAACGCGATCGCGGCCTCGGCAACCGGCCGCAACTACAAACAACGCGCGGCTCGCGTATCAGAAGGAGGGGGTGAGTGCGCAAGGGGGGGACCTGACTACATCTATATTATATTATATATTATGTTATATTATATATATAATACGGTATGTACACTATATAATTTATGTGTGTGCTGCATATCTTATTGCCTGCGTAAAATATTTTGTGTATTTTAGCATTAAAAATGCCTTCAGGAACAGAAACTTTCATTTAATCAGTGTTCCTATGGGGAAACGTGTTTCGCTTTACAACGTTTCGCTTTACAACGCCATTTTTAGTAACGCATTGTGTCGGATAACCGAGGACTGCCTGTAAAGCTTTAAAAGTGAGCAGGAGAATTGAGTGTGAGATACGGGATTAAATCGGAAGCCAGGAGAGGGATTTCAGGAGGGGAGAAGCGGAGACAGATTTAGGAAAGAGTACAGTGATTCTGGCAGCAACGTTTAGGATAGATTGTAGGGGATACAGGTGAGAGGCAGGAAGGCCGGACAGCAGGAGGTTGCAGTAATTGAGACGTGAGAGAATGAGGGCCTGAGTCAGAGTTTTAGCAGTTGAGTAACAGAGGAAAGGGCGTATCTTTGTGATATTGCGGAGGAAAAAGCGACACGTTTTAGAAACGTTTTGAATATGAGAGGAGAATGAGAGAGAGGAATCTCTCTCTCTCATATATATATACTGTATATCTCAAACAATGGAAAATATGTACAGCAGGCACACCTCAAATAGCACTACTGTAGCACATGAACAGGCGAGTGCACGCATCATAGGAATCATGTAAACAAACTTCACGCAAACCCTCAATTAGGAGTTAAAGAAGAGACAGCACATCGCAGGTAAGTAATCGAAAAACACATCGTATTAAAAGAGCAATCCAAGCACCTTTTTAAGGATTGAAGCAGGAGGTCTTCAGGGCTGAACCACATTAATTTCAGCTATGGGGACTCCCAGCTTCCAGAGATACTTACCTGCATAGAAGATGCCGTTTAAAGCTCCCATGTCACGCGGCCCAATAGCGTAGGGTGACCATTCGTCCCGGTTTTTCGTGTGCTGTACCGGTTGCCTGACTGTCCCGTTTTATTGTGTCGGCGGTGCGCGGCGGCGGGGAGGAAGAGGATGCAGAGCAGCCCGGCAAATATTTTTTCTTACTGCCAGGGGTTGGGCTTCTGCAGAAACGTGCCGGGCCGCAGGGGATTGGATGGAGTTTCCAGGGGGCGGGGCTTTGCTTCTCCCCGCCACTCTGGCCCTCCCTCTGGCTCCTCGGCAACCCGGCTCTCTCCCTCACACCCCCGGCTAGAAGAGAGAGGGGAGTGAGAGAGGGGGAGTGAGAGAGGATGGGAGAGGGGGAGAGAGAGAGAGAGAGAGAGGGGAGGAGGAGGAGAAAAGGGGAGGGAGAGGAGAGAAGGAGGGGTGAGAGAGAGGAGAGAGAAAGAAGGGGGGGGGAGAGATCGATTGATCCGTGGGGGGATGATGTGAGATGCAGGGGGGGGGGGGAGGTGATTTGAGATGTACGGGGGGATGTTTAAACCAAAATCATTACAAAATATATACACATTGTTTATTCAAAAGTATGAGTTAATAATTATTTATTACCCCCACTTCTTTACACGTCTATTTTGTGATTTACCCGTCGAACATGTTATCCAGATAGGGGTTCCCCAAAATGTAACGAAATACTTAAAGGGTTCCTCCAAACAAAAAAGGTTGGGAATCACTGCTCTATACACACAAACACAAACTGCAGCCCCCACCTCTATACACACAAACACCCACTGCAGGGCCTACCTCTATATACACAAACACCCACTGCAGGGCCTACCTCTGTATACAGAAACACACACTGCAGCCAGGGTTGCCACTTTCTATTGAAGGCAAACGCGGAGATAATTTTTTTTAGATCTATTTATTATATATTTATTTATCTTGGCTGTATCCTCCCCTCCAAATTCCGTCAACATGGCTGCGCGACGTCACGTAATACACGTTGCCATAACAACGAGCTGCTCCGTGACGTCACGCGGCATCAAGTTGACATGACAATGGAATGCATTATGGTGACGAGGCAGCACGTGATGCCACATTGTCATGGCAACATGTCACCGCCTGACGTTAGTGTCTTGTTGTCATGGCAATGAGGAGGGGGGGGGGGGCATGACGTGATGTACATTGTTTTAAAGTGTCCCGGTTTTTCATTTTGAAAATCTGGTCACCCTACCAATAGGAAGCTGAACCTAATAATGTCACAGCTTCCTATTGGCCCGCAGGGTGTGGGATCTTAGAAATGGAGCCATTACGTGATCCCTGCTAGCCGAGAGCAGCTACTGGAACCTACTACAGACGGTCCCCTGACCCTAAGGGGTCCCCTGAGCTGAAATTAATGGGGCTCAGCTCTGTAGACCTCCTGCTTCAATCATGGGTACAAAGTAAGAAAAATAAATTGCTGCTTTTAAGTAGATTATCCAACTGTGGATTCTCTACTTAATACAATATGTTTTTTGATCACTTACCTGCGTTGTGCTCCTCTTCCACTCTGACTCATGGGTTTGGGTGAAATAAATAAATAAATATATATCCGGAAGCTTAGTTTGACCCTGACTTTCCTGCCCCTTTGTTGGTCTTCCTCATCGTTTCTTTCCGTAGGTCTGGGATGGATGTCCTCCCTAAGTTCCTTCACGCGCTCTAGTACTGAATTTCTCGGTGAGTAGCGGGCTAGAAAAATTGAAATATATTTATATAAATACACATACAGTAGATACAAAACAAGGCAGCGGTGCCTCTGGCGTTTCCGTGGTTCACCGAGCTTCGAATAGTAAAAGATCTCTCTCAGCATAACAGCAAAAAGGACTGGAGATCCTGCACTGTGTTCCAAATTCACCAATCATTGGCTGGCATTGGTTCTTGGCCGCGCTCCATTCGGACTTCCGTTCAGTCCTGTCAGCCTTTTCTTAAATCAATCTGGCTATTTATTCCGATTTCAAATGTAGGTCAGCATTTTTTAAGTGACAAGAAAGTAACTGTAAGAAGTATAATTTCTGAGATACAAAATGTAAAGGTTGTTATCTTCTCAAACTATATTAATATTGGCATGGAAATGTGAAGACCCACACATTTCCCTGTCCCAGCCTGGACGTAGAAGGAAAGGGTGGTTGGGTATGTGGAAATACTTTTTAACGAAAGAGTAGTGCAAATAACGAAGGAGCAGGGTAATGGTAAGAACATTGCCATTGAAGGGGTGACTCGGTTGTAACCCCAGTGTGTTATTGTGAGGCATGACTAGTTATGTTAAGCAGTCTGGGGGAACAAGGAGGTCCACTTCAAAAACAATGAATCTGTAACAAAAAATCAGCCTTTTGTAGTGACAGAAAATGAGTGGAGTGTAGTATAGAGCAGTCTGTCGTGATATTGAAGTGATATTTGGGAGGCTTCGGGGTCCATCACTAAAGTCTTTGTGGACCTCCAAAGACCTCTTTTAGAGTCACTGAAGACTAAACACTTTAAAATAGCCATCCTGCCTCGGAAAGGTTTTAATTGGATTTTAACACCTCCAGTGTTGATGGTCGTTATTTTTGGCGCCGGGGATCACCCCCCTGTTTCTGATATAGCTAGAGGTGTATGTAAGAATGTTAAAGTTCTCTCCTGGGGAAACAATATGGGCTTCAGATCTCGCAGGATCTGCGAGCCAATTGGATGTCCCAACATCATTGGCTGTGACTTCCTATTGGTTGATGCTCTGGCCATGTTGTTTTTTCCATGAGGAGCACTGACTCCAATTATAATACAAAATAATTGTAGCAGGAGTACTACTTTTAAATGAAAATAGCCATTGGAACATGGGCCTTGCTTGGTGCATTGGAAATTTCACCTGCTTCAAAGGCATTGACATTACCTCCTTCCGCTTTCATCTTAACGTTACACTTTGTATACTGTAGGATTGCAGTTGGGATGTTACCTTACATTGAAAACAGAATCATCCTAACCCCTTGCTTCTACGTCATGAGGTCTGGCACTCCAGGGGTCCCACGACGTAGTAGCTACATCGTAATCTACGTGCTCATTTTTGCGTGGGTGGACCACCATTTTACAGGAAGAAAAACATGAGAGGAGGACATAGATAACAGAGCAATCATGCGATTGCCGGAGGGTCCCCCGGCACTCTGGGGTTAAAATGTCTTTTCGGGGGGGGGAGGAGGATGGGGGGTGAAGGGGAGGCCAAGATCCCAAAACTCGTTTGCATTTGTCAGTGAAAAAAGATTTAGAGCTTTTCCAGGCAGATTGTCCCAAGGGTGATAGCATCGCTCCCGAAATGAAAAGAGGGGCGTTGCAAAAATAAAACGCCCATATGGTTTGCAAAAGAAAAGAAGCTTCAGCTTCCAGAATCGCAGCCTACTTTACTGCAAAGAAATTTCAAGAAACGTTACCTAGCAGCACAGACGGAAAGTAGGTCAAAAAAATGATCTTTATTATGTCTTATTTTTATACAAAGCTGTGAGGTTTTTTTTTTAAACATTTATGATGGGTCCACACTTAGAGCACATTTTATGGCCTAGATCTCTTTTTAGTCAGTAGCAATCATTAACCCCTTCGCTTCCACAGGAGGCCTGCACTCATTCACATAAAATATATGTACAGTATACATAAAATATTTACATATCCTACAGGATATGCACTAACATATTTTTTCAGTTGTGTTGAATTCAAATTTCAGTGCTAAAAAGTGATGCAAACGTTTAAATCAGGGATGGGGAACCTTTTTTTCTGCCAAGGGCCATTTTGATATTAAGAAAATAATTCGAGGGTCATACAAAATTATCAACTTAAAAATTAGCCTGCTATATTTGGTCAAACATTTAATTAACTCACCCCTAATTTGATGGCTGGAAATGCTTCTCTTTGGGTGACTGACTGACTCTTTGGTGGTGGGTGACTATGACTGTGGGTTGGTGTCTACACACACACACACACAGACCGGGCAGGGGGGAGGGAAATCAGATTCTCAGACCCACTCTCAGACTCTCAGACCCACTCTCAGACCCACTCTCAGACTCTCAGACCCACTCAGACCCACTCTCAGACCCACTCTCAGACTCTCAAACCCACTCAGACCCACTCTCAGACTCTCAGACCTACTCTCAGACCCACTCTCATACTCTCAGACCCACTCTCAGACCCACTCTCAGACCCACTCTCATACTCTCAGACCCACTCTCAGACTCTCAGACCCACTCTCAGACCCACTCTCAGACTCTCAGACCCACTCTCAGACTCTCAGACCCACTCTCAGACTCTCAGACCCACTCTCAGACTCTCAGACCCACTCTCAGACTCTCAGACCCACTCTCAGACTCTCAGACCCACTCTCATACTCTCAGATCCACTCTCAGACTCTCAGACCCACTCTCAGACCCACTCTCAAACCCACTCTCAGACCCACTCTCAGACTCTCAGACCCACTCTCAGACTCTCAGACCCACTCTCAGACCCACTCTCAGACCCACTCTCAACCCCACTCTCAAACCCACTCTCAGACTCTCAGACCCACTCTCAGACTCTCAGACCCACTCTCAGACTCTCAGACCCACTCTCAGACCCACTCTCAGACCCACTCTCAGACTCTCAGACCCACTCTCAGACCCACTCTCAGACCCACTCTCAGACTCTCAAACCCACTCAGACCCACTCTCAGACTCTCAAACCCACTCAGACCCACTCTCAGACCCACTCTCAGACTCTCAGACCCACTCTCATACTCACTCTCAGACCCACTCTCAGACCCACTCTCAGACCCACTCTCAGACTCTCAGACCCACTCTCAGACCCACTCTCAGACCCACTCTCAGACCCACTCTCAGACTCTCAGACCCACTCTCAGACTCTGAGACCCACTCTCAGACTCTCAGACCCACTCTCAGACTCTCAGACCCACTCTCAGACTCTCAGACCCACTCTCATACTCTCAGATCCACTCTCAGACTCTCAGACCCACTCTCAGACTCTCAGACCCACTCTCAGACTCTCAGACCCACTCTCAGACCCACTCTCAGACCCACTCTCAGACCCACTCTCAAACCCACTCTCAAACCCACTCTCAGACTCTCAGACCCACTCTCAGACTCTCAGACCCACTCTCAGACTCTCAGACCCACTCTCAGATCCACTCTCAGACTCTCAGACCCACTCTCAGACCCACTCTCAGACCCACTCTCAGACCCACTCTCAGACTCTCAGACCCACTCTCAGACCCACTCTCAGACCCACTCTCAGACTCTCAAACCCACTCTCAGACCCACTCTCAGACCCACTCTCAGACTCTCAAACCCACTCAGACCCACTCTCAGACCCACTCTCAGACTCTCAGACCCACTCTCAGACCCACTCTCATACTCTCAGACCCACTCTCAGACCCACTCTCAGACCCACTCTCAGACTCTCAGACCCACTCTCAGACTCTCAGACCCACTCTCAGACTCTCAGACCCACTCTCAGACTCTCAGACCCACTCTCAGACTCTCAGACCCACTCTCATACTCTCAGATCCACTCTCAGACTCTCAGACCCACTCTCAGACCCACTCTCAAACCCACTCTCAGACTCTCAGACCCACTCTCAGACTCTCAGACCCACTCTCAGACTCTCAGACCCACTCTCAGACCCACTCTCAGACTCTCAGACCCACTCTCAGACTCTCAGACCCGCTCTCAGACTCTCAGACCCACTCTCAGACTCTCAGACCCACTCTCAGACTCTCAGACCCACTCTCAGACCCACTCTCATACTCTCAGACCCACTCTCAGACCCACTCTCAGACCCACTCTCAAACCCACTCTCAAATCCACTCTCAGACTCTCAGACCCACTCTCAGACTCTCAGACCCACTCTCAGACCCACACTCAGACTCTCAGACCCTCTCTCAGACTCTCTCAGACTCTCTCTCAGACTCTCTCTCAGACTCTCTCTCAGACCCACTCTCAGACCCACTCTCAGACCCACGCTCAGACTCTCTCTCAGACTCTCTCAAACTCTCAGACTCTCTCAGACTCTCTCTCAGACCCACTCTCAGACCCACTCTCAGACTCTCTCTCAGACCCACTCTCAGACCCTCTCTCAGACTCTCTCTCAGACTCTCTCTCAGACTCTCTCTCAGACTCTCTCTCAGACCCACGCTCAGACCCACGCTCAGACTCTCTCTCAGACTCTCTCAAACTCTCAGACTCTCTCTCAGACTCTCTCTCAGACCCACTCTCAGACCCACTCTCAGACCCACTCTCAGACCCACTCTCAGACTCTCTCTCAGACCCACTCTCAGACCCTCTCTCAGACCCTCTCTCAGACTTTCTCAGACTCTCTCTCAGACTCTCTCTCAGACTCTCTCTCAGACTCACTCTCAGACTCACTCTCAGACTCACTCTCAGACCCACTCTCAAACCCACTCTCAGACCCACTCTCGGACTCTCTCTCGGACTCTCTCTCGGACTCACTCTCGGACTCACTCTCAGACTCTCTCTCAAACTCACTCTCAGACTCACTCTCAGACTCACTCTCAGACTCACTCTCAGACTCACTCTCAGACCCACTCTCAGACTCTCTCTCAGACTCTCTCAGACCCATTCTCAGACCCTCTCTCAGACCCTCTCTCAGACTCTCTCAGACCCACTCTCAGACCCACTCTCAGACTCTCTCTCAGACCCTCTCTCAGACTCTCAGACCCTCTCTCAGACCCACTCTCAGACCCTCTCTCAGACCCTCTCTCAGACTCTCAGACCCTCTCTTAGACTCTCTCTCAGACCCACTCTCAGACTCTCTCTCAGACCCTCTCTCAGACTCTTAGACCCTCTCTCAGACTCTCTCTCAGACCCACTCTCAGACCCACTCTCAGACCCACTCTCAGACCCTCTCTCAGACCCTCTCTCAGACTCTCAGACCCTCTCTCAGACCCTCTCTCAGACCCTCTCTCAAACCCTCTCTCAGACTCTCTCTCAGACTCTCTCTCAGACTCTCTCTCAGACTCACTCTCAGACTAACTCAAACCTCAGACCCACTCTCAGACTCTCAGACCCACTCTCAGACTCTCAGACCCACTCTCAGACTCTCAGACCCACTCTCAGACTCTGCGACCCACTCTCAGACTCAGACCCACACTCAGACTCTTTCTCAGACACTCAGACCCACTCTCAGACTCTCAGACCCACACTAGACTCTCAGACCCACTGTCACTCTCAGACCCACTGTCACTCTCAGACCCACTGTCACTCTCAGACCCACTGTCACTCTCAGACTCTCAGACCCATTGTCACTCTCAGACCCACTCTCATTCTCAGACTCTCAGAACCACTCTCAGACCCAATCTCTCTCTCAGACACACTCTCTCTCACACACACTCTCTCTCTCTGACACACTCTCTCTCTCTGACACACACACTCTCTCTGACACACACCCTCTCTCTGACACACACACTCTCTCTGACACACACACTCTCTCTGACACACACACTCTCTCTGACACACACTCTCTCTCTGACACACACACTCTCTCTGACACACACTCTCTCTCTGACACACACTCTCTCTCTGACACACACTCTCTCTCTGACACACACTCTCTCCCTCTGACACACACACTATCTCTCTCTGACACCCACACTCTCTCTCTCTCTCTCTCTCTCTCTCTCTCTCTCTCTCTCTCGCTTTCACACACACTCTCTCTCTCTGATACACACACTCTCTCTCTGACACACACACTCTCTCTCTCTGACACACACACTCTCTCTCTCTGACACACACACTCTCTCTCTGACACACACACTCTCTCTCTCTGACACACACACTCACTCTCTCTGACACACACACTCACTCTCTCTGACACACACACTCACTCACTCTCTCTGACACACACTCTCTCTGACACACACACTCTCTCTGACACACACACTCTCTCTGACACACACACTCTCTCGGACACACACACTCTCTCTGACACACACACTCTCTCTATGACACACACTCTCTCTCTCTGACACACACACACACACTCTCTGACACACACACACACACACACACACACACACACACACACACACACACACACACACACACACACACACTCTCTGACACACACACACACACACACACACTCTGACACACACACACTCTCTCACACACACACACTCTCACACACACACTCTCTCTCTCTCTCTCTGACACACACACACACACTCTCTCTCTGACACACACACACTCAGACACACACAGACACACACACACTCAGACACACACAGGTGGGGGGGGAAATCTGAGCAGGGGGGCGGGATCGGAGCAGGTGCCCTCCGCAACTGCTACTCGGTGTGGGGTAAAGGAGGACCGTGTAAGTGCACGGGGGGGAGGGGGGGAATCCGAGGAAGGGGGCATCGGAGCAGGTGCCCTCCTCTGCAACTGCAGCCCGGTGTGGGGAGAAGGAGGACCGTGTAAGTGCGCGGGGGGGAATCTGAGCGGGGGGAGGATTGGAGCAATTACCCTCCACAACTGCTGCCCGGTGTGGGGAGGAGGTCGGTATTGAGGTGTCTCTCCCTCCGCAGACTTGCTCTTCTGTGGACGTGCACAGAGGAGGGGGGGGGGCTGATGGGAGGCCAAAAAAAAAATCTTACATGCCAACACGCGGCAGCCAATCAGGAAAGGGGGAGGTTTCTTTTTCCCCTTCCTTTCTTGCAGGCGCAGTGAGAGCGCGCAAAATCCTGTCACCCAGTGGTAACCAGGTGACGGGATTTATCGAGGGACACGGCCGGACGCCCTGACTCACGGGGGCCGGACCAAATGGCCGGACGTTCCCCACCCCAGCTTTAAATAGTATACTTCATATGTATGAAGACTTTATACATAGGACGTGCAACTTGTTGTTTGAAATTATTTTTGTTGCGTTCCTCATATTGAATTGATTGACACCATTTAAATTAAAACAGAATGAGGTGTAGTTTTTATTTATAAATATTATTAGTAGTAAATATAAATTAGTAGTTTAATATTATTTGTAATAGCCGTACTATAAAAATAATGTATTTTGTTAACCTATGTAATGAAACATCCATGCTGCATTAAACACATGTTTGGGTTAATACATAGACAAGTCATTCTGTGTTAACGCTTTCACGAGTCTTTTCAGGGTTTATGCCAAGTTGAACTTTGCTGACGTTTCTGATGCACTTTCTCCTGTTTTTGTGCGTACAGAAACAGTCTTTTTTTAGTGTGTAGTGTGTGGGAAATTCTGAGCTTAGTACGTCGGTGCACATAAGCGAAACAGAAATTGCGTTTCACATCCACAAAAGTTGCTCTACAACACCCGTTTGCTACGCTCAGTTGCATAGGTCCCATACTGTTTCCTAGAAGTAACAGAAATTAGGCTTTCGTGAGTAACTATTTATTTTATGATTTTATTTGAAAAATGAAAAGAAAAGTAGTGTCGTATGTATTAGGGTCCATAAATAGCATTTTTAATACATACAGTTGTAGAGAGACTCGCTATCTCCAGAGTGTCGGCTGAAAAAGCTTGAAGCCGCAGCTCCAGGGAAGCCGCTGTCACGCTGCGGGGGTACCATCCTTCCAGATCTGATTCCACGCAGCGACAATCCTCTGGCACAGCGCAATGGTGGACCTGCGGCTTGCCCCAATGCCGAAAACAGTCAATCTTGCTGTTTATAAAATAGATCATGGTACCTTTGTTTAAAGAGAAACATGGGGAAATGACTGCCAGACTATAAAGCAACAATCCTGCCTGTTGTTTGTATTTATTTTTTACATTATTTGAACTGGTGTCCACTGGAGCTGAAGCACATTTTATTTAGCTGTGTGGCTCTCCTGGTTCCGGAGATACATACAGGTGTAGTTGCTAGTGTTTCTGCTCCCTCCAGAATAATCAAAATGGCCGTCATCTTGCGTGTCTTGCAGGAGCCGCAACATTATTGTTTGCAGCTACTTATTGGACTTCCATTTAAATGAAGAATCACTGGTAACTAAAGCAGGCCTGGAAATGGGGTGAGGGGGCGTGGGATACGGGAAGATGGCATCCTCCTAGTTCTGGAGATAGAAAAAAAATGTAGGTGATAGAAGAAAATTGGCAAATTGAAATTATATATGTACCTCTTTTTTTTTTAGATATATGCCTTTTTTAACTTTATTACTATAGTCCTGCTGGCCCCGCATATCAACCAAGTAATGAACTATTTTTCATACAGATGTCGCCAACTTTACTGTCACCGGCAACTGTTTGTGGTGAGGTAACCGTACCCCAACTGCAAACAGCAGCGACCGGGACAGTAGAGTTGCCTATAGCAACGTCTTCTGGCATTTGTAGTCAGCTCAGTGATGCCAGTGCCATTATGTGTCAGATCTAGCCACATAAGGGCACTCTGACATCACTGACCTGTTGCAAAGGTTCGTGGGAGTTGTAGTTACCAGCAGGGAAATACCCCAGCTAGTGTTGAACTCCCAGGAACCCTTGCAAAGAGGTCAGGGACCCTTGACTTTTGGTTACTTGAAACTTTACGTTCGTGTTCATTAAGATAACCCTCAAAATTAGTGTTTTAAAATTCTTTAAGAAAAAGTGCACTGAACCTGATAATGGTAGTGTTAGTGAAAGTGAAAACAGTACAATAAAAAAACTTTAATTATTTAGAAAGACGACATTGACAGGGACACCCTCGTCTCCCCGCAGTCTCCCAGTCCCAAGGCATCAACGTCTAAATGTACAGAACTTCAAGAGAAAGGGTAGTCAATTTGTGAAAATTCCATGAGTGATATTCCAGATTGTTGGACCCGTGAAATGTTTTTAACAAATAAACAAGTATATCTATGGATTATGACAAAAAAAAAAAAAATAGGGTGCGGGGTGTGTAGCAACATCTTTCATTTGGGGACTGAACAAACCCATGGAATACATCTATCTCAAGAATGGTGTAATTATGAAATCCAAGCAAGTGGCACTAAAAGCAACCAATTGAAAGAAGAAAAACAATTTTCAAACACAATAGTCAAACTCACAGTGCATGTCAAAAAAATTGAAATACAGCAACTAAACAAATAATAAAACAAACAGTCTATAAATCATTTAAGATACAGTATGCGAAGAAAAAATATGCAGAATTTTTAGAACCGTTTTTAATATTGTACACAGTTAGACCTTTTACAGATGTAGCCAAGTCCCCTTGGGCTACTAATTCCCTGGCCTCTCTAGCACTGTAAGCCTCTCTAGCACTGTAAGCTTCTCTAGCACTGTAAGTCCCAGCAGTGTTGGGAACAAATCCTGCAGGGCCTGGTTGCATTCTTATATGTGTGTTACCTAATAAAGTTCAGGAGTAGCCTGGTATTACAAGAGGGGCCTATGACTGATAGGAGGCCGGCTTACAAGCCACTCCCCTGGGAAGGAGGGGGTGTTCCTCTAGAGCAGGCCTGCATAACTTGTTAAGTGAGAAGGGCCGAACTGCTCCAATGAAAAAAGATTTGGGCCGCACGGGTAAAATAATCATCATCATTTCTCCTCCAACACCTCTCACCATCATCATCATCATCCTCATATTTCCCCCAGCACCCATCATCATCCTCATATATCTCTCCCAGCACCCCTCATCATATATCTCCCCCAGAACCCCTCATTATCAACCTTTGCGAGACTCCCCATCTATCTCTCAAACCCCCATCTCTCCCCCTCACCCACACAAATAATACTCCCCCTCCACAACAAACACAATACCCCCCTGCACACCAAACACATACCACCCCCCCTGCACCTCACATCCCTCTCCCCCCTGCACCTCACATCCCTCTCCCCCCTGCACCTCACATTCCTCTCCCCCCCTGCACCTCACATCCCTCTCCTCCCCTGCACCTCACATCACTCTCCCCTCTGCACCTCACATCCCTCTCCCACCTGCACCTCACATCCCTCTCCCCCCCTGCACCTCACATCACTCTCCCCCCCTGCACCTCACATCCCTCTCCCCCCTGCACCTCACATCCCTCTCCCCCCTGCACCTCACATTCCTCTCCCCCCTGCACCTCACATACCTCTCCTCCCCTGCACCTCACATCACTCTCCCCTCTGCACCTCACATCCCTCTCCTCCCCTGCACCTCACATCCCTCTCCCCCCTGCACCTCACATTCCTCTCCCCCCTGCACCTCACATACC
This sequence comes from Ascaphus truei, assembly GCF_040206685.1. NCBI lineage: Eukaryota > Metazoa > Chordata > Amphibia > Anura > Ascaphidae > Ascaphus > Ascaphus truei. The sequence continues at coordinate 322,618,427 of NC_134484.1, forward strand.
TCTCCTCCCCTGCACCTCACATCACTCTCCCCTCTGCACCTCACATTCCTCTCCCCCCTGCACCTCACATACCTCTCCTCCCCTGCACCTCACATCACTCTCCCCTCTGCACCTCACATCCCTCTCCTCCCCTGCACCTCACATACCTCTCCTCCCCTGCACCTCACATCACTCTCCCCTCTGCACCTCACATCCCTCTCCTCCCCTGCACCTCACATCCCTCTCCTCCCCTGCACCTCACATCACTCTCCCCCCCTGCTCCTCACATCACTCCCCTGCACCTCAAATCACCCTCCCCTGCACCTCAAATCACCCTCCCCTGCACCTCAAATCACCCCCCTGCACTTCAAATCAGACCCCCTGCACTTCATATCACCCCCCATAACTTCAGATCACACCCCCTGCACCTGAAATCACCCTCCCCTGCACCTCAAATCACCCTCCCCTGCACCTCAAATCACCCTCCCTAAACCTCAAATCACCCCCCTGCACTTCAAATACCCCCCCCCCCCGCACCTCAAATCACCCTCCCCTTCACCTGAAATCAGCCCCCTGCACTTCAATCACCCTCCCCTGCACTTCAAATACCCCCCCCCCCGCACCTCAAATCACCCTCCCCTGCACTTCAAATCACCCTCCCCTGCACTTCAAATCACCCTCCCCTGCACTTCAAATCACCCCCCTGCACTTCAAATCACCCCCCTGCACTTCAAATCACCCCCCTGCACTTCAAATCACCCCCCTGCACTTCAAATCACCCCCCTGCACTTCAAATCACCCTCCCCTGCACTTCAAATCACCCCCCTGCACTTCAAATCACCCTCCCCTGCACTTCAAATCGCCCTCCCCTGTACCTCAAATCACCCTCCCCTGTACCTCAAATCACCCTCCCCTGCACTTCAAATCGCCCTCCCCTGTACCTCAAATCACCCTCCCCTGTACCTCAAATCACCCTCCCCTGTACCTCAAATCACCCTCCCCTGCACTTCAAATCAACCTCCCCTGCACTTCAAATCACCCTCCCCTGTACCTCAAATCACCCTCCCCTGTACCTCAAATCACCCTCCCCTGCACTTCAAATCACCCCCCCCCCCTGCACTTCATATCACATCATCTCGCCACCCCCCCCTCCCCTACCCCCTCCCCCCTCTTCCTCCTTCACTACCTCGGTTTGCGGTAGAGCAGGCAGGACTGCATGCACGCTCTAGCAAGCAGCAGGCACGGAACTGCCTCAATGCTATGGCGCGCTGCTAACCTGCGAGGGGGAGAGCGGGTTCGCGGGGGAGGGAGAGAGCGGGCTCGCAGGGGAGAGCGGGCTCACGGGGGAGGGGGAGAGCGGGCTCGTGGGGGAGGGGGAGAGCGGGCTCGCGGGTAGGGTTGCCAGATGGCTTGTCCAAAAATACTGGACACCAACGCCCCCCCCAAACACATATAAAAAAATACCCCCACGCCCCCCAAATACATATAAAAAACACCCTCACGTCACCCTAATACATTTAAAAAACACCCCCACGCCCCCCAAATACATATAAAAAATACCTCCACGCCCCTAAATACATTTAAAAAACACCCCCACTTCCCCCAAATACATTTAAAAAATACCCCACCTCCACCTAATACATTTAAAAAATACCCCCATCTCCACAATACACGTAAAATATACCCCCACCTCCACAATACAAGTAAAATATACCCCCACCTCCCCAATACATTAAAAAAACCCTATCCCCATCTTATCCCCCACCCCATTATCATCATCATCGCACCCTGCCCCATCATCATCTCACCCTGCCCCCCCCCCACACCATCATCTCACCCTGCCCCCACGATCATCCTCTCACCCTGGCCCCCCCATCCTCTCACCACCTCACCTTGGCCCCCCATCCTCTCACCATCTCAACCTGCACCCCCCCCATCCTCTCACTATCTCACCCTGGCCCCACCATCCTCTCACCATCTCAACCTGCCCCCCCCCCCCATCCTCTCACTATTTCACCCTGGCCCCCCATCCTTTCACCATCTCACTCTGGCCCCCCAATCCTCTCACCATCTCACCCTGGCCCCACCATCTCTCAACATCTCACCCTGCCCCCCAAATTGTGTCCTTACCTTATTGCCAGGAAGGACACAGACTTCTCTGGTTCGCCGGGGTGTGGGCTCCACCCCCGCTGTCCTCTGATTGGAGGAGCGGAAAGCCAATCAGGGACAGGCTGCACAGATTCTCACGAGTTCTGCTGCCCGGCCACCGTCCACCTCCAGTCTCTGCACTGCCTGCCCTCGCGCCGTCCTCGCGCTTGCGCTGCCAGCCCTCCGCCTCCGCCGCAATAATGGTAATACCGGACACATATGTGTCCGGTATTACCTCCGATTTTATACCGGACAGGCAACGGAATTATCCGCCTGTCCGGGTGAAAACCGGACACCTGGCAACCCTACTCGCGGGGGAGGGGGAGAGCGGTCTCACGGGGGGAGCGGGCACGTAGGGGAGCGGACTCGGGAGGGAGGCGGGTAGCAGAAAGCCGCCGCAGGCCGCACAGTGAGTGCAGGCCGCGGGCCGCGTGTTGTGCAGGCCTGCTCTAGAGGTTAGAGTAAGGGTTCTGGGAGTTAGTTCTGTGCTGCCCTCCCTGCTATGAGGACACAGCAGTAAGTCTCTCCTGGACAGGAGTGGGCTGAGGCCTTGCATTGTTAGGAGGTAAGGTATTCTGAGGAGGGGTGCTCACGGCCTCAAGCCAGGGTTACTGCTTTCAGGGAATGAAGCCTGTGATGACTATTGAACCAATAAAAGCCAGTTACATAGGGTGACCAGATTTTCAAAATGAAAAACCGGGACACAATAAAATGTATTTATAAAACAAATTACATCACGTGACGCACCCTGTTGCCATGACAACGAGACACTGACGTTAGGAGGTGACATGTTGCCATGACAATGTGGCATCACGTGATGCCTCTGCACCATAATGCGTCCCGTTGGTGGGGGCTGCAGAGTGTGTCTGTGTGTATAGGAGGTGGGCCCTGCAGTGTGTGTTTGTGCGTATATAAATAATGAAGACATTAATTAAAATTAAAATAATGAACAAATTAAAATTAAATAGATAATTGACAAATTAAAATAAATTTTTTAGGCATTAATTAAAATTAAGATAGAGGAGTAGTAGAACGAGCACTGCGGTTAGAATAGGCTGGAGGCAAAGTGATGTTGAAAAACTTTATTACGGCATACAAGCCAGGTTTAAACAACATGAGGAGGATCCTCTGACGCGTTTCGTCCCTAGGGGGACTTTATCGAAGAGTAATCTTATGGTAGCCGGACATTGCTATTTATAGCCCCTCTCCCCTGTGTGCAGGTACGTAGCTCTTCCCTCCAATCTCTGCTGTCTCCACAGCTGATGGATGCTTATTTATTAGTGGAGGTGGAGGGCCACGCACCCGCACACCACGGGCAGGTAGCTAATATATTAAAAAGAGCTCAAACCATCATGTATACCCTCATCTATGTGTACACTTACTTATACAAACGTGCTCAAAATAAGCAATTGTAGTATGTAATTCATTAGTTGCTTAGCTTGGACACATAGTGACGGCATACTGTTAAAAGGTTTAAAAAGAATAACAACAACTACCAGCCTGTCCGGTCTAACCCATCAAACTGATACAAACACACAATAGTACATATTTAAAAAAACCATACATAATGAACAATTAACCAAGACAAAAAAGTGCATATACTGTAAATCCATCTAATAAAGAAGCAAATCTGTAGATAGTTTTACAATAATATACAGCAGGTTCTAGAAAAGACTTTGTATCATACATATTGAGAACAGAATAATAGAAGAGCAAATTTGTAGATAATTTTGCAATGATATACAGCAGGTTATGGAAAAGGCCTATTCCATAACCTGCTGTATATCATTGCAAAATTATGTATGATACAAAGTCTTTTCTAGAACCTGCTGTATATTATTGTAAAACTATCTACAGATGTGCTTCTTTATTAGTCTGTTCTCTTGGTTAATGTTTACTAAGATTGCTATTGGACATGAGTATTCCTTATTAAGATTACCTTTGATATGGCCTCTGTGTGCTTACTATGATCTATATAAGCGTTATAACTGGTTAAACTGTTTATATGATGATAATATAGAAAAAAATAATATACTGGATATATATACTGGATAACTACTGGATAATACTGGATATATATATCCATACTAAGTGATTGAACACATACATCCTGACATCTCTCCCTTTTTCTGTATTATTGTTGCAATTAAATTATATTTTCTTTTTTACTTTTACATAGGAGTATATTGTATTTTAGGAATAACAATTTTTCTTATTTATTTAGTTGTTTTGTTTTCAATGTACATTTCCTTTTTTTTATGTACATATCTTTTTTTATTATTATTTTTTTCTTGCCATTATCATATTTTTTTCTCAGTCCTTCTTAGGCTAAAAAATAGTTATATGGGTCTGTATCCTATGGGATTGCATACCATATGTGTGTGTTCATTCAGTCTTAGGATGGATTTAAGGTATATGCACTTTTTTGTCTTGGTTAATTGTTCATTATGTATGTTTTTTTTAAAATATGTACTGTTGTGTGTTTGTATCAGTTTGATGGGTTAGACCAGACAGGCTGGTAGTTGTTGTTATTCTTTTTAAACCTTTTAACCGTATGCCGTCACTATGTGTCCAAGCTAAGCAACTAATGAATTACATACTACAATTGCTTATTTTGAGCACGTTTGTATAAGTAAGTGTACACATAGATGAGGGTATACATGATGGTTTGAGCTCTTTTTAATATATTAGCTACCTGCCCGTGGTGTGCGGGTGCGGGGCCCTCCACCTCCACTAATAAATAAGCATCCATCAGCTGTGGAGACAGCAGAGATTGGAGGGAAGAGCTACGTACCTGCACACAGGGGAGAGGGGCTATAAATAGCAATGTCCGGCTACCATAAGATTACTCTTCGATAAAGTCCCCCTAGGGACGAAACGCGTCAGAGGATCCTCCTCATGTTGTTTTAACCTGGCTTGTATGCCGTAATAAAGTTTTTCAACAGCACTTTGCCTCCAGCCTATTCTAACCGCAGTGCTCGTTCTACTACTCCTCTATCTACGATTCTACCATTTGAACAGAGGCACGCAGTGGAGCAGGGACCATCCCTTCATCCCCAGCTGGAGAGGCAGATCGGAGATCGAATTGGAACTGTGAGTACATACTCCTACATTCTGTGAAACAACGGGAGGTTTGAATAGCCCGCCCAGAGAGGGACTGCCGGGTGGAGCGACATACTCACCGGAGCAGGTTAGATGGCTTTCTCCCTTCACTTAACGGATTACAGTTGATTTATTATTCTCTCCAGGCTGGGATTTTTTGCTGGACTTATTATTATTTAAGAGGATGTAAAACCCTGCTCTAATGATATTATCATATGCCTATACAGTATGCAGCAACACTGGAAGTATACAGAGCACCCAATTAGGGAGTTTCCCTTATCCATTAATTAAAATTAAGACTTTTAAAAATGTGACCTTACACTTTGCAAAATAGGGTCTCTTGCTCTCCTCGTGGCAGTCAGTGACATCACTGCCATGCAGGGCCGCAGACAGCTTTCCTGGGGCCCAGGAAGAACGTTTTCACCGGGGCCCTCTACCCACGTTTCGGCGGCCTTGCGAGAACCCCCCTTTCTCACACACCTCCTCACTCTCACCCCACTTCACACTTCCCAGTCACCCATTCCTCCCCCCTCTCACCCATTCCTCCCCCCTCTCTCTTACACCCCCACCCCCATGTATTTTTCTCCCCTCCCCACACTCAACCTCCCTCCCCAATATATGAAACCAGGTAACCAAGAGGTTAACTATCCAGGCGCTTCCAAGAGTCTATAGAAGACAGCTGCATCCTGATAATAGGTAAATGTAATGCTGACCAGATCCCAAAACAACCGATTAACACAGTCTTAGCAATAAACAAATAGCTCTCCTTAGAGCGCCAGTGAAATTGTAATTGTAGACTCACGGTTCTGAAAAGTGATGGGAGGCCAGTAGTAAGAATAAACAGCAGCACCGGCAATCTGAGAACCGGTTGCAAACTTGGCTCTGCTCGCATCAGATGTATCCCTCTATGTCCTGGAATGACAGGAACAGCAGCCGTCCGGCGCGCAGCCAGTGAAGATCTGCAGCATGAAGACACTCCCCCCGTGGGAGGCAGGAACGGCGCGCAGCCCAAAATGAAACCGCAGCAGGCAATGGTGATGAAGCACACGATTTATTCAAACATCAGGGTAAAAGAGTCTGGCGGATCCTCTTACACGTTTCAGCCTGTGGGGCCTTTTTCAGGCTGAAACGTGTAAGAGGATCCGCCAGACTCTTTTACCCTGATGTTTGAATAAATCGTGTGCTTCATCACCATTGCCTGCTGCGGTTTCATTATGGGCTGCGCGTCGTTCCTGCCTCCCACGGGGGGAGTGTCTTCATCCCTCCCCAATATACATGCACACACAGTGACAAACACACACAGTGACAAACACACACAGCCCCCCCTCCTCATACTTCCCCCTCCTCTCCTCATACCTGCCCCCCCCCCATACTGCCCCCTCTTCTCCTCCCCATATACCTCCTCTCCTCATACCTCTCCCTCCCCATCATTTCCTCATACCTACCCTCCCCCCCCCTCCTTATATCTCCCCTCCTCATACCTTCCCCATCCCTCCTCATACGTGCCCCATCCCTCCCTCTCCCCTCCCCATACCTTCCACTCAGCTCCTCATACCTTCCCCTAGCTCCTCATATCACCCCCTCCTCATACCTTCCCCTCCCCTCCTCATACCTTCCCCTCCCCTCCTCATACCTTCCCCTCACCCTCATCATACCTTCCCCATCCCTCTTCATACCTTCCCCTCCCCCTCCTCATACCTTCCCCTCCCCCTCCTCATACCTTCCCCTCCCCCTCCTCATACCTTCTCCATCCCTACTCATACCTTCCCCATACCTCCCCATCCCTCCCCCTCCCCTCCTCATACCTTCCCCTCAGCTCCTCATACCTTTCCCTCAGCTCCTCACATCTCCCCCTCCTAATATCTCCCCCTCCTCATACCTACCCCTCAGCTCCTCATATCTCCCCCTCCTCATACCTTTCCCTCAGCTCCTCATATCTCCCCCTCCTCATACCTCCCCATCCCTCCCCCTCCCCTACTCATACCATCCCCTCAGCTCCTCATATCTCCCCCTCCTCATATCTCCCCCTCCTCATACCTTCCCCTCAGCTCCTCATATCTCCCCTCCTCATACCTTTCCCTCAGCTCCTCATATCTCCCCCTCCTCATACCTTTCCCTCAGCTCCTCATATCTCCCGCTCTTCATACCTTCCCCTCAGCTCCTCATATCTCCCCCTCCTCATACCTTCCTCTCAGCTCCTCATATCTCCCCCTCCTCATACCTTCCCCCCAGCTCCTCATATCTCCCCCTCCTCATACCTTCCCCCCAGCTCCTCATATCTCCCCCTCCTCATACCTTCCCCTCGGCTTCTCCTATCTCCCCCTCCTCATACCTTCCCCTCAGCTCCTCCTATGACACACACAGACAGACAGGAGACACACACACAGACAGACAGGACACACACAGACAGACAGGACACACACAGACAGACAGGACACACACAGACAAACAGGAGACACACACAGACAGACAGGACACACACAGACAGACAGGAGACACAGACAGAGACACACAGGACACACACAGACAGACAGGAGACATAGACAGACAGCACACACACACAGGATACAGACAGGACACACACACACTACCTCTCTCTCACTGAGAAGCAGCTCACTCCATCCGGCCCGGTACTAAGCCCCGCCCCCGAGATCCTCTGACCTCCAACCAATCCCCTGCTTCTACTCTCTAAGCCCAGCCCCCCCGGCATTCTAACATGAAAAAAATACTACCCGGCTGCTGCATCCTCCTCCTTCTCGGCGCCACCGCTCGCTCTCCCCGCGCACCCCCCGCGCACCGTCGCCGACTCCCCCGCGCACCAGGGAGAAAAAACGGGACATTCCCGGGACGGACGGGCAACCGGGACAGCCCAGCAAAAACGGGACGAACGGTCACCCTACAGTTATATCATCTCTGTATGATGTCTGCTGTTTGAGACACAAGAAGAGTTGCCTATGAGGTTCACCCTGGCTGCACCAGGATCCTCCTGGGCTACAGGCGCTGCGCTGATAGAAGAACCATCCCTGATAGCCTGTCCTGATGTCTCCCTATACCGCAGCGGAGATTTCAGGCCTTCTGTTCTACCTCACAGGTATGCACCGGTAGCTATATGATCTCACTTAGGGTGGGGGAAAAGGTGCTACACAGAAATGGAACATGACACTGATCTACAAAAAATCAACGGAATTAAATTGGGTCTTGTTTTATATTTCCGAAAATCTTGCGCAGATATTGCAACCCACATAGCACAGGAAATGCATAAGGCATTAGGAATAATAAAAAAAAAAAAACTACATTTTTTTTCTGTTATGGTCGATGAATCAACTACAATCAATGGCAAAAGTGTTCTTGTAATTTGCTTAAGGACTGCTCTTGGTGAATCTGATGATACAGTTTATTTTTATTTAGCACATTAACAATGTGATGCAAAATTTTAAAAAACATTTATCATGCACGTTTAGACAGTCTAAAGGTAATTTATTTTGCATCTGATGGTGCATCAGTTATGCTTGGATGAAATTCTGGACTTGCAAAATTGTTCCTTGATGATTTCCCTAATGCAACTATTTGTTACTGCGCTAATCACAGACTTAAACTGAGCATTCTGTTGATAAAGTTGCAGGGTTAAATCATTGACAATTTTTTGGTGACAAATTATATTCACTATACCACAGATCTCCGAAAAATCCGGAAGAATTGAAAGCCTGTGCGGGGATAGATTTATGTTTGAAATTATATGACAGGTAGAGATCGACCCTTTTTTTGTGGGGGGGGGGGGGTTAATAACATTGATGGATTTAAACATACCCCCAGTTCCAAAATCCCATTTCCAACACTGACCTAAAGTGATAAATATCTAAAAAGAAGGGGTCCTCAGAGCTACAAATAGCGTGGGTCAGCGCCAAAGGATCTACCAGTTCCAGTGCTGTAAAGAAAATGTTTTTTTTTTTTTTTTCAGGAGATAGGCCCTTATTTCGTAAGCAGTGCTATTCCATAACACACTTTTCTGGGGCAGAAAACATTTGACAGTCAATTCACTTGAATGTGCGATAAGGTGTCTTCTGGCGGCAGAAAGTGCCTTATGGGATAGCAGCGCTAGAAAATATGGACTAAAATGACCTAATCACCATACTATTAAAAGCACTTAAATGAAAGCGACTCAAGTCTTCTGCAGGATAGGAAAGCAGTTTTACAGTACACTGAATAAGAGCCATAGAACGTCTGAGAATAGCCATTGCATTCTACAGAATACTAGTTTCTATACCAGCCAATCAGTGCCGGTTGGTTTAACAGCGTTACATTTCACCAGGGGTCTCCTGGAAGTAAGGGTCTGTACTCCCAAACATACTGTATGTCTTGTTTATAATAAAGCCCACAATCCATACTGTAGATGCAGTGTCTTCTCCAATATCACAGTACAGGCATACCCCGCTTTAAGTACACTCACTTTAAGTACACTCGCGAGTAAGTACATATCGCCCAATAGTCAAACGGCAGCTCACGCATGCGCATGTCAGCACGTCCTCAACAGCAATACCGGCTCCCTACCTGTACCAAAGCTGTGCGCAAGCGGGGAGACTATAGAGCCTGTTACAAATGCGTTATTTACATGAGTTCTGCACGTATATGACGATTGCAGTACAGTACATGCATCGATAAGTGGGGAAAAAGGGAGTGGTTCACTTTAAGTACATTTTCGCTTTACATACATGCCGCGGTCCCATTGCGCACGTTAATGCGGGGTATGCCTGTATACTGTACTGTAAAAAAAATATTGTGTCTTGAATTGACACTTAGGGCCTCATGCAGAGAGCAGCGTTATCGGGAAAAGCGCCATTTTTTTGGCAAAATCTGCCTTTAGAAAGGCAGGTAATGGCGAGTTTTGAAACAAGCGCCATTTTTTTTTATTTGAAAATCTCGCCGCACGGCTGGCGAGAACCTAAATCTCTCCAGTGTTAAAAACGTCCGTATTCAGAAAGGCGCGATCGCCATCTAGCGGCTGTTCGCGCCAACAAAATGGCGCGATTTTCAACATTTACCTCCGCCAACAAAAGTTGGCAAGAAGCTGGAGCTCGGCGGCCGGTGGGGGAAAAAAAAAAAACGCGATTTTTTTTACAACAAGTTTCAACAGCGCTCATATCGCCGGTTGAAACTCTCCATATGCAGACATGATTTTAAATGCAGTTTTATGACCTTTCTGCATATGGAGATTAAATCACGCAAAAAAAGGTACTATTTATTACTATCTCCAATTAATTCCACCGCTGCTCTCTGCATAGGCCCCTTACAGAGGTGTATTGATCATGCATCTGGGCACCGTGCTTCTTACTTATTTTGCTCTGTTTGCACCAAGGAACAATATGTAGAGGGCTTACATAGGCCAATAGAATGAGGGGTTACGTGAGGCAAACAGGAAAATCAGGTACATTACATCCATTTCTGCATCTCTTGCCATCATTTTTTTTCCACTTATAATAATAGCGTATTTTCTTGTATAGCACTGACAATGAAGCACAGGGAGATTACAGGATTTACACAAACTCACAAGAAGAGCTGAGACTGTGATTCAAAGCTGGTTTGCCAGCTCCATGTGTGGACACTTTTACTCGTGTTATTGTCCTCAAAAAAATGTTTGGGTTTTGGTGGTGCTTCTAAAAAAGAAAATTTCAGGTTTTGGATTTGGAATTTTTTTCTTCTTCAAAATGTGGCCATTAGCCTTACTGCAGAAATCTCGCAGGGTTACTGCGAGATTGCCACAGATTTCCCCAGGCAAATGGTCTAGAACCGGCGGCTACAGCGGTATGCCTTTATCCAGCAACACGCTACATCAATATGTATGTCATTATCAGCCTGGACTGGGTGGCATAAAGCTATGTGACTTATAAGGGCCATCAAATGTGTGATAAAACGTAATTCAAAGGGTTTCCAACATTTGACATAGATCGCAAGAACATAACAGTTTCTCTCTCACCTACTGAACAGTGTTAATAACTTGGTCTACTGCATACACTGACCCCGGAATGCTGCATACTGTGAGTGCTGTATATTTCCTTTGCTTCATTGTTTGAATGGACTCCTGCTTGAAATGATGGTACTTTTAGCCATGACAGTACAAAATATGTCTCCACCGAGCCACAGTAGTGCAGAACATGTTGCTCTTCTTTGCCTGGATAGTAAGAGGAATGATGTTTGCCGTTCAATCCTGGTGAGCTAGGGGTTGGAAAAAGAGAGGATTAGTGCGTTGGTTGGGAGAGTAATTTAACAACAAAGAACACCTATTGATTTTTGTCCAACATTAATAATGAAGTTGTCACTAGTGAATGAAACATTCAGTTGTACAACAAGCAGTGTTGTTGTCCTGTAGGGGCTAAATCCTGCTATGTTTTTAAGAGTGGATTATGTATGTTTTAGTTAGGGGTGGGAACTTGCACTGGTGTTTTTTGTTTTGGTATTGGTGATTACTAAAAAAAAAAGGATTTTGTTGTGGATGGGTTTTTTCTGTGTTTTAGTTTTGGATTTGGTTGTGCAAAAGCCCGAAAATTTTTAACTACAATGATGGCAAAAAAATTAAAATATGCATGAAAATGCTAAAATAACACAATAATGCATGAAAAGCATATTAAACCAATTGCCACTGATAGCTTAATATACTAGCAGAGAGTAGATAGAGGTCAGATGGTGCTTCCTGTATGCCAACAACCATACCCAACAGCAGTGTAATGTAACTGTGTTAAAACTACTGGTCCGATCAGGGTCGCCAACAGGATGTGTCTGCCGGGGTTGGCGTCCCGGGCTCGGTGAGTCAGGGGGCCCGGGCGCGGCCGTGCCCGTTTAAAAAAAATAACAAATGCCGGCGATCCCTGTGTGCATGCACAGAGCAGAGGTCTCGGCGTGCATGCGCAGGGAAGCTGAGTGTCCGGCCTGCTGCCTGTGGGCCCACTCCCCCCGCTCCCAATGTGGGACGGAGGGGAAGCGCCATGGTGAGCCCACACATGTCAACCCAGCTCCCTCTGCGCCAGCCTCCTGCCCCGGGCAGCAGCCACGGGGACCAGGGGCCTTTGCGAGACTGGCGGGCTAATTCCCGCAGGAGCATTCCCCCCCTCAGCCTCTCTCCCGCGCCCCCCCTCACCCACCTAGCAGCAGCAGCAGCTGCGGGGATCGGGGGCAGGGGGGGAAGTGAGGCAAAAATAGTGTACGAAGCATCTGGTGGGCAGGGAAGCAGGAAGCAGCACCCACACGGTCAAGGTCACTCACCTACCCAGGCAGTCACTTACCCACCCAAGGCAATCACTCACCCATTTTTGTGACTGATCTGTGTGTCTCTCTGGCCCTCTGCAGTATGATCTGATTTGTGTGTCTCTCTGGCCCTCTGCAGTATGATCTGATCTGTGTGTCTCTCTGCCCTCTGCAGTATAATCTGATCTGTGTGTCTATCTGGCCCTCTGCAGTATAATCTGATGTATGTTTCTAGCCCTCTACAGTAAGGGCTGGCCTTAGGCTTTGTGGGGCCCAAGGCAGCATGCTGGCAGCAGGGCCCCCGCTTGGGAAAACAGTTAAGGAGCTTGCTTTGCAGAGCAGCCCTCCTCCGGCAGCGTCATGTTGTAATTTGACGTCATGTTGCCATGGCAACGTGTCATGCGATGCTACATGAGGCTGCCCACTCCGGAAAAAGGTAAGAACCTACTCACAGAGCAAGCGCATATAGACACAACCACCCAACCTCCCTACACCTACCTCTCTCTGCTGGTCTGGAGGCCATGCACTCCCTCCTCTCCCTCCTCGTATCGGCGCCGGAACCTTTCCGACCGGAGGAGGGGGCCTCACACTCCCTCCTCCAGCTCCCCCCTCCAGTCGGGTGGAAGTTGGATCCCGGCGACAACGAGAGGGAGCGGAAGGAGCGCAGAGCCCCCGAAGGCACGGGGCCCAAGGCAGCCACCTTGCTCGCCTTGCCCTAAGTCCGGCATCATCTGATCTGTGTGTTTCTCTGGCCCTCTGCAGTATAATCTGGTCGGTGTGTTTCTCTGCCCCTCTGCAGTATGATCTGGTCTGTGTGTCTCTCTGCCCCTCTGCAGTATGATCTGGTCTGTGTGTCTTCCTGCCCCTCTGCAGTATGATCTGGTCTGTGTGCCTCTCTGGCCCTCTGCAGTATGATCTGGTCTGTGTGCCTCTCTGGCCCTCTGCAGTATGATCTGGTCTGTGTGCCTCTCTGGCCCTCTGCAGTATGATCTGGTCTGTGTGCCTCTCTGGCCCTCTGCAGTATAATCTGGTCGGTGTGTCTCCCTGCCCCTCTGCAGTATGATCTGATCTGTGTGCCTCTCTGCCCTTTCCACTCTGCTTTCTTTACTATATGTCTCTCTCTCTTTGTGTTTCTTGCTATCTTTGCCTCTGCTTGCTTTGCCTCTACACTTTTTCTTCGTTTTTGGTTTTGTATTTTTTTTTATATAAATGTAAGTGCAGAAAGAGTTTACTACATGTAACACAAATTATTGGGCAAATCATTTTATGCCACTCCAGACTTGTTTTGATGTTTTGACCCATCTAAAAGATTAAAACAAAAGGTGATGCACAGGGAAGCAGAATTAAATGCATCTCATCATCATCTGTACATTGCAGGTATCTCAATATGTGTAGCATAGAGGTATATAACTCCCTCTTACCACCCACCCTTTGTATCCCCCATTCCTCTCTCTTCCTATATTGTTGCTCTTTACTGCCAGTGGGTCCAAAAATGCATTGCAGAGCTAAGCAGACTTGTACGTTCACACGTACACAAGCACACACATTAGTACAGCATGTTATATACTGCTGAGATTGCACACCTGGTTTTTGCTCCTGCCCATTTGCTAGGTACGGCAAGTAGCTGTCACGGGTGGGTTTTTTTTTACTAACTGTTTGCATGGTTTTACACTGCAGCCAATCAGACAGTAATGTGGCGAGTCTTTATTTGCATGGTTACGGTAAATTTGGGGTGGTTGGACATAGAGTATTGATGATAATATCAGTCATGTCCTCAGTCAACCTTGCGAAATATTAGCAGTTAAGGTGTCTTCTTTCATGTCAGAGTGAGAGTGGAATCCATTGGTCTGTGACCCTTTGATTGAATCAATTCAATTGAGAACATAAATTGACAAATGTTTTTGTTTTTTTACTGTATATCCCCAGTATATTGCTGACCTTTGAAGATGAACTATGACATTCTCAGATATGGTGTCTCCATGGTGTAGAAATGAAGCAATGGAATTGGAATGTTGTTTCTGCTTGAGAAAGGTCTAACCACTTTACTACTATTTTGGAGTGCTACTCTTTTTGTTTAATTTCTATGGGTTTTCGTCATTCAGTTTAAGCACCCGAATATATCTTAAATGCTTGAGTGCACGTATACGGTGGAGTGTCCCCATGCGGATCATAAATGACTCACTATGTTACAGTATAATTCTGGGCATTTCACAAGATTTGTCGTAGACATGCAAGTCATTACATTTATGAAATGGTAGATAATAAAACTCAGTCTGATCTGGAGAGAAATTGAAATTAGATCCTTACCGCTGCATCACTGGCAGCAGGAAATCTCTCTGTGGGGAGTCCCATTCGGAAGAACAGACCACCCCACACCGCATGTAGCAGCGGCTTTTACTGTCCCCGGAGTCACCGCTTTTTCCTTTTCTTCTTGCGGCTCCGGTGACAGAAAGTCTGGCTACATCTGTATGACCCTCAAAGAAGCTCTGCCTGGAGTGAAATGTGTGTCGAGTCCTCAGTGATGTCAAACTTGAGTTTCTAAGCATACCTTATGAGGACTCATTATTATACATTTATATATATATCAGGTTTATGCCACTTTTAATTATATGGGGAGCAATCCAATGACCACCGTGCACCCGACCACCTGCTCCGACAAGCCAGTTCTGAGAAGTGCATGTTTAAAATTCCCGCACATGAACGCTACACGGCCTAGACCGTCTGTTCCGATGCACCATCTTTGAATGGCTGCGATCAAACATCCTAGACCGCTAGAAACATGGGTCTAAATCCAGATTCTGGGGGTATGACACATTATGGCAACATTGAATCCACTTCATGCCTCACATTTTAGAGAAGGTTGTTGCACTATAGCCTGGCACCTCTTCATACTTCTGTTATTCATGCCCTGCCGTCAACTAGCAATTGGCAATGAAGAGTTACTAGCCTCGTAGATATGGAAGGGGGAAACTAAATAGCAGAGCAGATAATCCTTTTGATAGGGAGTATGAATAAGAAGCAAAAGTAAAGAGAAGCACAGGGTGTTCAGCTTGTTAGACAAGGTACATATTCATTGTTAGTGTAGAACCTAACCTTTGGTGATTGTCCAGTCGAGGCCAGTAGGCTTATCACGTCAAAATTGGTGAGCTACCTATCCCCTCTAAGTTGGCATATGAAATGGTTACTAATATTGTCTTAGAGGCTTTATGCAGTATGTTGAATATAATTAATAGATAAGTAAGGGTTAATTATATCTGCATTGCAGGCTTTTGAGCAGCATTAAGTGTAAGAAAGTTAGGGATCTAGAAGGACGTTTGTTGGTATCTTTTTTGTTTTGCTCTTTAAGTAGACATGTCACACCCCAACATAACTCCTAGAAAACTATGGGGCATACAATGGGACTGATATACTGTACTGTATCAAAGTCTCCCGGCTGCAAAAGTGGGGTAAAACTGGAGCAAACAAATAGCCCCAAATTCATATAAGCAAAAATCCCAAGTTTTGCTAAAGGAGAGTTAGGGAGCTGTTACATGGTGCACAAATTATAATTACGTATCAAATTGTGTGCCTGTGTCACTTTTTTTCTCCTTTAAATTTGGACCAAAAATTCTGCTAGGTCTGGGTTGATATAAGTTTTCAGGAGCAACAAGTTTGGTACGGAATATATGACACCAAAGAAAGGTTATGTCCGAACCGCACTCACTTATCAGGGGATTCAAAACTAACTACATCTGGTGCACGGAGGGATGAGTACATTTTTGGTGCAATGCATCAAAAGAAGATTTTCTGTGTGGGTACATATGACACAATTGTCAAAACATGTTTGTTTTCTGTGGGTTGATGCATGGGCCCCATAGGCTCCTATGTGTCTGCTGACAGGTAATGGTTGACTGGTTCAGGCTTCCTACATAGGGAAGAAAATAGGAGAAAGCAGCGCACTGCACGGGACTCCTTGATAAAGGGCATTCCTGTCTGAAACGCGTAGGAGGCTTCACACCTCCTTTGGGTGATGCTTTGTAGTGAATAAATATTTTTTACTTTTATACCACCTGACTCCTGGGCAGTGCGCTGCTTTCTCCTTTTTTCTACCATTGGATTTCTTCATCAGCGGCTGGACACGCCATTACAGACTCATTAAGGCTCAAGGAGTGGGTAAGATTTATTCAAGATATCAAATATTGTGAATTTTGGACTTTGATGAGTACCAGTATTTGTTATGTTTTCTCCAATGAGGTTACATCAAAGGGCAGATCAGCATTTTTTATTGTTCCCTTCAGAAGAGGTAATATTCATCACTGACTGGTTACTCACACATCATTTCAGACTATACCCACTCCATACTAGAGTCATATTCATGAGTCCTGCATATGATTACTTTTTGATGACATTGTCCGGATATTCCACTATCACTGGAGCACCCACTCTCTACATACACTTGAACTTTCCTACATAGGGAATCATGGTCTTCAAGCTGCAAAACTGGAGCAAGCAAACTGCGAGGAACGCCGGTCTAGTGTTAAGGAAATAATTGCGGTTTATAACTATATACTGAATGGATAGACTTTAGAGCCTACTTTTGTATCTATATGTCACAGGGGACCAGGACTCTTAACACCGTTTAACCGGGATCATTCAGAAGGCAAAACAAGATAGTGGAATAAAATTAGGTTTATTCAGGTAAACCCGCATACACACAAATGAAATATAAAGATACAGGTAAAAAACACACTTACTGGGGGTCTGGGGTCGAAAACTAGCCTCAAATAGGTGCTGCTTCGGAAGGCTTATCCTGACTGGGAAATCCCTCCCGCATTCCTGGTCCTCTTTTTGGCTAGAAACCCTAGCCGCGACCGCTACGTTCTAAATTGAGAACTTGGACCGTATGACAGTCTCTGCAGGGCAGGTTTTCCTAGCTCAAAAAATGAAACCGTCTGCTCTGCTATTCGTAACAGATCAACACTGAAAAGCCGCCGACGCTTCACCGATGTAAGCCACTGGATGTTCTGGTTCTCTGCCTCGGCCATCTCGTTACATACGCTCCGCTGTTCTATCTTCATCATGGAATTTCCTCACACTAGCTAATAGAAACAGGGGCTCGTCTCTTGGCTGACGCCAGAGGCAGGAGGAGGTGTGTCAAGCCAGCTCGAAAAGCCGGGTGGGCGGGAAATATGAATTAGCCAATGGAAAATGCGCCTACGAGCTGCATCTTCCGCCAGCTAACTCATTGCCGCCCACTGGGCAGGCTCCACCAGGTTTGGCAGACTCAAAAGGTGTCCCCATGGGGTGTCCTTTGTTCTCCGGACCTGGCAAATCACCTGGACATCCTTTCTCCTTTGAACTACAGACTCTATGTAGACATCCCAGCACCTATGTATGTGCCTGGGCTGACTGCATAGACCTTTATACAGTACTAGCTGAGAGACCCGGCGTTGCCCGGGATGTAAATGTGGACTCGAAAATCAGGAGTCTGGGAGACACTGTGTAGCCCTGGTGTAACTAACCCCGCGTACCCGCAAATCATGCCTGCACGCCGGGGAGAATTAGGGGACTACCGATAACTTTGTCCCCCAAACTCCTACAAACAAAATAACTGCATTTCCGCCCAAATATCCCCCCTAAAACTTATACTCCTGGAGTTATATGTTTCTGGGGCAAGGGGAACAGGTATAGTGGAAAAGCAGGTCATGTTTTTATTTTTACATGGTACCATACATGGCCCCTGGCTTATGGTGCTACTTAGCTGCCAGAGACCCATAGTTTTCAAGGGTAACCAGTCAGGCTTAACCTTTATTAATCAGACCGACTACCCCCTACCGTCACACTATACATACTTCATCCCCGGATAGCTGAAACTGATACTCTGTAAGAGTATTCTGAACCAAAATATCAGCTCAGGTGTAACTCTGTCGCCATCATTTTTGTATCAGTCCATTAAAAACATATGCTACTAACAATTTCTTTTAAACAATGTCTACTTTTGAACTGCTACATGATAGATACTTTCTGAAGCTAACGGATATGACGACAGAATTGTTACAAAGAAGCCATAGATAATTATCACTGAATATAACTTTCTGATAAAGTGTATGTATTCCAACTATACGGGAAATCAGTGCAGGGAAATATCTAACACAGCACCGGATTTTCTCTAGTCACCTACATATACTATTGCTACCTCAATTAAAGGTCATGGTGTACTATCATTCACTGTCATTTGAATAATTAGATGATGATGAACCCGCGCATCCTGCAGGAGTTCCTTATTCTTTTTCTATTATCAATCGAGCGCAAAATGAACAAACCTGAAAGGCAGAATTAATGGATTTGTAGGTTTAAGCCTAAAGTCTATTCTCTATAATATACTTGTTTCATACAGCCAGTGCTCTCAATTAGCAAGCCTCTCTTTGAACTCATTTGTCACATTATATATTTTGGTGGAGACTTCACGTGCCCATATAATGTTTAAATCATAGTTTTAAGTACTCCCCCACCCCCACACACACGTGTTTTTATTAATTTGTTAGTTACACACAATTTGTTTTATACTATTTCTGAATTAAAATCGTTTTAATGTCTACACATTAATCATGCTCCGCTTTTGGGCCTTCTAAGTGTGCGACCACAAGGATCTGTCGGTGTTCTTCACTCCAATTGATCATTATATTGCAGCTTTTTTTTGTCCCAAATTTGCAGCCACGACTAGACATCAAAACATGACCCCCATAGTGTGAATAGCCCCCTTTCTTTTACAGTACAGTAAATCCATTCTGAATTGGGTAGGGATCTGTCTCAGTTGTTGTCTGTATGAGTCAGGGAGGAAGTCCTGTTGGGAATTAGTTGTGTGATGTATAATCTCACCATCCCTGCTGTTTATTCAGCACTATAAGAGCTTTTTTCTCCAATCACTTCATTGGGTGAGCTGCCTAGTGATACATGTCCCACTTAGCACTTCTCACATTGCTTTCTTTCCATGTATAATAAATGAATTCATTTTTATGAGCTATGTCTGCTTGATGTTAGTAAAGTTGATGTCTACATGGAAGGATATTCGTGTTTTCTCCTTTAACGATGCTGTTCCCTCCCAAGACTACAATGAACTAATGGCAACACCATGTTTGATGGGATAAATCAATTCTTTTTTTAAACACAATTTTAAAAGGACCTTTTTTTATATTTATCTTTTAAATGTTTGTAAGCAACATAAATTAACACTTGGAGGTTGTTTAGTTCTATTATGCTATGCTTTTTTATTTATGGAAGGTTTCTTATACAGAGCCAGGCTTCCCCATCAACAAAATGCATTGCCATAGATTAGAAGAAGTACAATATTTATATAAAGTTAACTTATAAAGTCAATCCAGGAAGAAAAAGGTCTTTAGAAACCGCTTTTATATTATTATTATTCAGAGGGAGAAAGAAGCACGACGTTACGTTTCAGTAGGAAGTTTAACCTAAACTTAATATAACGTCGAGAGTGCGAAATAATGATAATAGTACACTGTAAATGTAAGGTGAGGGAAGGCGCTGGTTTGCGTCCGGTATGTCAAATGGAGCCCGTCCATTAGCCAACTAATTATATTACTGAACATTGTGCTTTTTACTGGTCTCGCAGCATGTTAAACATTCATCTGCTCTTCCTCCCATTTCCAAGCTGGTTCTATGACAACGTACATCTGATTACATGATCACTGAGGCGGTGAAAACAAGGCTAGCAGTAAACCTCTCTCTTTAGCTGAGTGCGTGCGCTGTGAATGAAAACTGTCAAACTTAAGAACAAAAAGGTTTTTTTTAAAGCGTCAATCATCATTTTGAACTCATTAACTCCTTCAGTGCTCTAATGACAGTTTTTTTTGCCACATTTTATTAACAGTATGTTAACCCTTATGTTCTCAGACAGGCCCATTTTGTGGTTTTGTTTTTTCCCCCCAGAAATTCCTCTTTCATTTAGTTCAAGGGTACAGGATCGCTAGAGAAGTGGTGGACAACATGATATACGTGCAGCCTTAGAGCCATCAAAAGGGCCACACATTACCCTTAACATTCACAGGGTTAGTAGTACACATGGGTGGCGAGAGCATGAAAAGGGAGACATGGTGACATGGGAGGGAGAGAGGTTGACAGTATGGAGTGGATAACATGGGGACAGGTGACATTGTGGGGATTAAGTAATATGATGGGGAGTGTCTACCATTAGGGGGATTGGACGACATGAGGAGACATCATGACATATATGGGAACGCATGATATGAGAGTGACATGGTAGCAGAGGAAGACATGACGGGGGGTAACATGGGGAGAAGTGGCTGACATGAGAGGGAAGTAAATAACATGTTGGAAAGCGAATATCATGGAGGGGATTGGGTGACATGAGGGCCAAGAGAGCGACGTGGTGGATAAGAGTGACATGAGGAGGAGAGATTTTTTACATGGGTGGGAAAGCCTAATGAGGGGAGAGAGGGAGACATGGGTGGTGAGTAACATTAGAGGGGAGTGAATAACTTGGGGGAAGAGAGTGACATCAAAAAGGGAAAGTGACAGAGGCTAGTGACTAACAGAGGGAGAGGGGGTGGGTGACATGGGGGGGGGGGGGCGGAGGTGACATGGGGTGGCTGTGCCTCCCTTCCCGGTACATAAGCAGGAACTTTGCAGCCACGGGTAGGACTGCCTCTCCGTCCCCTCTGCTCAATTCCAGTGTGCTCATTAATACTGCTTTGCTCCTCTTACTACCCCAAAAATGGTACCTGTCGCTCACCTATTATGAGGTGAAATAATGTTGAAGTACATAGGGTGCATACGGGAACAGAAGCATATATTTACAAAAAGGTTGATAGGCACAACCCAAAAGGATACCTATCTGTACTCGCCATGGACAATTATTATGGCCGGAAAATTTAAATCTGAGAGTACTAATATCCCTATATTAATTAATTAATTAATTAATTGTGGGTACAGTTTAAAAGCATTTTATTAATCAACAATTTATACATATATACATTATTAAAGTGTGTGAAATAAGGGATACATATTCGGGGAGGTAGTCGTCGTGGAAAGGGTACCTTATCCTAACACAGCCTTGATTTCTCACTGCATATATCCTATTTAGATCCAGCACTTAAGTATATGTAGCTGGGTATCCGATCCACTCAAACTACATCTGGCAGCCACTACATGTGTTAAGAGGATAACATTAGAACAGCTACCCTGGTATAAAGCACTGAGAAAGGGCACTCAAAAACACTGTTACATTAGCCTTTTGTCCTGTTTTGAGAGTATACTGGCTCCAGGGTTAACACTGTATATACCCGTAGCGAAAACCTGACCCGTTTTCAGTGGAGATTCTTACTATGTACCGAGGAAGCATACACACCTCCCCTGCCTAAGATCCAGCACTTAACTATATGTAGCTGGGTATCCGATCCACTCAAACTATTTCTGGCAACCACTACATGGGCTAAGAGGATAACATTAGAACAGCTACCCTAGTATGAAGCACTGAGAAAGGGCACTCAAAAACACTGTTATACTAGCCTTTTGTCCTGTTTTGAGAGTACACTGGCTCCAGGGTTAAAACTTCCTCCGTAGAGCTCCATAGCTTACCTGCTCAACTCTACTCAGACGCGCATGGTATTGATCCACACAAGTACACTGTGACATATGCGCAGTGAAGAATCTCTCTAACAATAGCACCACTGTGCAGAATACTATATGTCCACTTGTCCTGATGCTATATAGTAACTGAACATTACAGCATACTTTCTGACAACCCTACCGATTAAGACACTGCTTGTAGGTCACAGCCATTGTACTTACCCATTTGGCTGTGTGTATGCTTTTAGGATCCTACTGTGATTACATCCATGACACATGCGCAGTGTTCAGCCCATTGAGAGCCTTTACCTTCGGGCCTTTTCAGTAGATATCCCCTGCATACTCAGGTCACCTATGTGAGGTTAGCCCAGATAGCAACTGGTATATACCATTTAGCCTGGACTCAGTGATCAGCTGCAAGCAGTAACCTTCCACACTCTGGTAGCTCTCCTATGAGCGCTACGTTTGTATAAACTATCTATTTAGCATTGTTCACCATTGGCAGTGACTAGGGTAACTGAGTAGTACCATAGACTTAACCAGTCTATTTTTATCCATGTCATACACATCACACTACACGACACGATTTTAACGAAGATATTTAATAAACTTTTTTTATTTTTATGTTCATTTTTATTCACCCCTGACCACATTATACTATAAGGGTTTGCTGTGCGCCTCTTAGAAGGGACCTTTGGTGCCTCCTTTAGGCACATCTCTCTATCTCTATACCTACACTCCCTTGGCAGCACGCTAATACCATCTAGGGGTTTTTGAGCGAGGTTCCTCTCCACAGTACTTATATCCTATTTAGGAATATTCGGATAGGTATAAGCATTGGAGTATATAGTCTCAAACTCCCATTTTGCATATTTAAATAGCCATCGAGTGAAATGGTTGTAGAGAGGTGTCAGCAGATATGTATAGCCACTTAAAACAGAGAACAGGTAGGTAATGTGCCCCAAGCCAGCCTAATTGCAGTGTGTAAATGCCGAATTGTAAGGGTATGCAACAGTTGCTATTGGTTATTGAAACCTGTCCGAGTTTAGAAGATTCAACCACAGTAATGTTGCTATTCAACTTAATGATACAAAGTTAACACTGATGGTATGCAGTGTAAAACGCTGTCCTGCTGTCAGTTTAAAGGTCTAAGGCTAAGGCCCCGCTGCCCGCTTGCTTGCAGGCGGCGCGTGCAAGTCACTGCAACGCGATTTGCGGTCTGCAGTGAACTGTGTTGCGTGCTGGGGGGGGCGTTGCCAAACGGTTCGGGTGGGCAGGGGCAATGACGAGGGGGGCGGGGCCATGTTGTGTGTCAGGGAGGAGGGGAATCTGTTCTAAACAGGGACTCATTCCGCCCACAATACATACAGCTCCCAGAAAATTAGGAAATAAATAATAAAGCAGAAGTTTGTTCCCCCATCCTGCTAATGGTTCCGGACCTCTTGCGTCCCCCCCATCCCTCCCCCCCCCCACACACACACAACACACTTCCCCCCCCCTACCTTTTTGAGTGAGGGGGGGGGAGGAAGGGAGAACCATGCACGGCTGCCTCAGACTTCCCTCACAAGCCACCACCCTCCCGCCGTAGCTCCTTCCTACTCCCCTCATTGGCTGACGCGTGCACCACGTGACGCGTCAGCACTGCAAAGCACAAGGAGCAGGGAGCTCCGGCAGGCTGACGCGTCACAGTACGCAGTCAGCCCTGCCGGAAGGAGGCAGCGGGGACAAGGACCATTCGGGTAAGGTGCTGGTGGCCCGCGGCCTTATGGTGTATCAAACAATTATTGCTGAACACCATATTGTTGCGTTTTCTATAAGCAAAGATCAACTATACTTCAAGATATCATTATAAACATATGCAGTATAATTCCTGGCAATCAGCTATGCACAGGACAAGCGTACATCACTCAAATAGTGACTAGAGATCGAGCGTATGTGCTTTGCTGAAAATCACTATACGACCTGACTTGTTTACACCCGCTGCATTCACTCTCTGCTCCCGATCTATTGCTGCCTCAACCAGCGTCACCTCGGTGATGTCATAAAACCGATGTACATTTCGCGTTGTGCTTAACACTTTTTCAAGGTAGGAGGAGTGACTATTACTCCATCATGCTATCCTTATGTACCTGTATGGGGGGGGAGGGGGTGTCTGAACTCCGTGGCCAATCATCATGAGTCCTTAGCGAGACTGCATAAGTCTTAACACTTAGTAGAAGATTATAGTGATCATGTGTCTAGCCCCCTTTAGTGCTGTGAACAGCTAAGGGACCTTTTGCCTACAATTTCCACAAAAGTAATCAATCGATTTATAAGTATAATCGATATTTATGTCAGGAGCTAATTCCCGTAAAAATACTTAGTTCAAGAGAACTTGTGTTACAACATGCGGGATCTAGTAATTGGTAACATCTACCTAAACATATTAGGCATAAGGGCATCTACATGGGCTCACTAGATGGATGAAATGCACCTTCCTTATGCACTGTGAAAAATCTGTATAAACAGCTGGACAGAGGATCATACATATAAACACTGCCAATATACAGCTGATGTGAGATATGATGCAGGTATATTCTGGACAATGAATCTGACAACATGGAGAAACTGGCATTGTCATCTCTGTTAGCAAAGTTAATTCTACCTCAAAATCCAGAGTAATACAGTAGGTGGATTAGTGAGTATCAGCCATGTCAAATAATGAAACAACGCATGTGAGGTATGATGATTCAAAGACCAACATAATTTAATTTATACTATATGTTATACGTCCAGGATGTAGCATTGTATATAGGGGGTTGTAGGAATGATAGATGTTAAGTGGACCCGCCTCTATAAGTCAAAACCGGTCCAGGTGAGTTTATAACTCTTCTGTATCCCTCGATCCCCGTGTAGCCCCATGTAGGAATGGCCTGACTTAGATGGATCCGCCTATAATAGACAATACAGGTCCAAATGAGTTTAAAACTCTCATATATATCATATTCAGATTAAATCCTACTAAACATAGGTCATAGCACCTTAGTTGTTAGTCAGGTGAATGTATTGTCAATGGTCAAACAGACACGATGAAAGGGGACAGATCTGTAAGTGTTACAGATATGATGAGTAGATGAATCCCTCATTAAGTCCATCTGGATAGAGTGTTTGTAATGTAAATATCCATTTACGTTCCTTCTGGATAAGGTACCCTTTCCACAACGACTACCTCCCTGAATTTTTAACCCTTATTTCACACACTTTAATGTATATACTGTATGTATAAATTGTTGATTAATAAAACGCGTTTAAACTGTACCCACAATTTGTGCGTGACCATATACGGATTAGTACCCTCGGATTACATTTTTCCAGCTACAGTATAATAATTGTCCATAACAAGTGTAAATAGGTGTCCTCTTATTACCCTCAGAATTCTTTTTGAGAACAGGAGAAGATCAG
Organism: Ascaphus truei; assembly: GCF_040206685.1. Classification (NCBI taxonomy): domain Eukaryota; kingdom Metazoa; phylum Chordata; class Amphibia; order Anura; family Ascaphidae; genus Ascaphus; species Ascaphus truei. The sequence continues at coordinate 322,643,921 of NC_134484.1, forward strand.
GACACTATTCATGAGTGCATTTTCATTAAAAAGCTGATGAGGGGGGGAGGAGAAACTCTTATTAGTGGGGGCAATGTTCCCACAGCCTCTGCACTGGAGGGAGAAAGAGTGGGCTGCCAGGCCCTAAGGGTTCGGGGCCACAGGTGAAGCCCCCGTGGGCCGTCTATTGCCCACCAATGCTCTATAGAAATCCCATGAGTCAGAACAAAAATGTTTGCATCTTTCCTAACAAATATTTTGACATTGAACTACCAAAGAGCCATCAGCCATAATTATTAAAGGAGGGAATCCATGCAATACCCTACTGTACAGGGTTTTTTTTTTTAAATCAGTTCTGTAGTATTAGTTAAAATGTAATACATTTTTTTTATTCAGCTCTAAATGCCATTTATGAGTTTTAATATGAACTTAGGTAATTCGTTTTTAGTAAAGGTAATCAAAGGCTGCATACAGTATATTAAAACAAAACATATAGGTCTATCTATCTCTCTATCTATCATTTTTCTTTTTTTTTTTTAAGTGCCACTTGGATTTCCTTTCTAAAGGGAAAATCCCGCCATTACATCTGGATATTTGATGTTTTTTTTTAATTACAATATGACCCCTATAAGTATTTTGTAATCATATTTTAACTTGGTGTGTAAATATGACAAGCGAAAATGTGGGGTTTGAGTCCCTTTGGGTGCCACCTATGTTCATTTTTTTTAACCGAAACCAAAATACCAGTGAAAGTGCTTTCCCTTAGTTGTCCATTAAACTGTTATAGTGTCAATCTGGTGACTACCGCATTGACTTCACTATCACAGTTTAAAGAATATCTCATTGGACTCTTCACTTTAACCTGATCCAGTAGTCATTCCACACTGTAAAAATGATTCCGCATGTCCTACATCACATATAATATTCTTTGCTTCCTCGTGCATCTTACGTATTCTCTCTTTCATTTAATTTTCCTCCACTTGGGGTATATGTATCAACATAAAGAAAAGTGTGTTTAGACGCACTGCTCAGTTTTGTAGAGCAGAGATGCGGCATGTGTAAGAACAGTGTCTTGCATCTGATGCAGTCTGTTAGACTTACGCCAATTCAGATATGGGGGATTTGTGGGGACAAATAAATGGCAAAACGCGTGGTCCAGAGAGATGCATACTGTGATACACATTATAATTATCTGTGCACAATCCATCACCACCCCAACTCCTCCTACTGACACTACCCCCAACTCCTCCTACTGTCACTCCCTCCAATTCCTCCTACTGATACTCCCTCCCAAAGCCTCCTACTGACACTCCCTCCCAATTCCTCCTACTGACACTCTCTCCCAACTCCTCCTACTGACACTCCCCCTAAACTTCTCCTACTGACACTCTCCCTCAACTCCTCCTACTGACACTCTCCCTCAACTCCTCCTACTGACACTCTCCCTCAACTCCTCCTACTGACACTCACCCAACATCTCCTACTGACACTCTCCCAACTTCTCCTACTGACACTCTCCCAACTTCTCCTACTGACACTCTCCCAACTCCTCCTACTGACACTCTCCCTCAACTCCTCCTACTGACACTCTCCCTCAACTCCTCCTACTGACACTCCCAACTCCTCCTACTGACACTCACCCAATATCTCCTACTGACACTCTCCCAACTTCTCTTACTGACACTCTCCCTCAACTCCTCCTACTGACACTCCCAACTCCTCCTACTGACACTCACCCAATATCTCCTACTGACACTCTCCCAACTTCTCTTACTGACACTCTCCCAACTCCTCTTACTGACACTCTCCCAACTCCTCCTACTGACACTCTCATCCAATGGGACGGTTTCAGAGTTTGCCTCCCAGTAGGTGTCAGGCGGGGTGCTCTGCTCGGTATCCCCCCATCTGGATTTTTTTACATTAACTCTCCTATTCTAGTGCACATTATTTTAATTTACTGTTGCACTTGATACTGGTTTATGTTATATTTTTGTTAGTCTGGTATTTTTTCTCGCTGCGTCCTTAGGACCAGTGAGTTACCTATTGTTCTGATTGGCCGGCTTTGCCAGCCAATCAGAACTACCAGCTTAAATAGTCCTACTGACACTCTCCCCAACTCCTCCTACTGACACTCTCCAAAACTCCTCCTACTGACACTCCCAACTTCTGCTACCGACAACCCCTATGGAGCAAGCTAGGGCAGATGGGGCAAAATTGGAGCAAAATACTTTGATACACAGGTGCAGGCTGCAAATGCCCCAGTTTTGCTCCAAAATCATCTTGGTCCATATATCTGTTATCTGCTTATTTTATCTTATTATCAAAGCCAATTTTTTTTAGTAACTAGCACTACATACTCACCAAGTTAAATAAAGATTGCAGGGTAAACAAGAAGTCTACTAACCGCAATTCAAATATTTGTAAAAGAGCATGTGAAACTAACCTGATATGGGCTTGATGCTATTCTCTCATTCACAGAAGGTAAACATTGCCTGAGTCTTCTCTTGCTAACACAAGACAATAAAACGAATCTGATAAATCCTAACAGCATAGTAGGAAAATGTTTCTTGCATGTGTTGCCCTAATCCCCCCCCCCCCCTCTCCTGGTGTAGGACACTAAAAGCAGACAATGAGTTAACTAATTAGAATAGAGGCTAGGCTCCACCCAGTGGTGACACAGCAGGGTTGTGTCATCAGAGGTATATAGGAGAGGAGCAAGGGATTCTGGGGGAGTTCCAGCATGGCAGCAGAAGAGAAGATTCTGAGCTTAGAAGTAGGGAAGATGTTCCCCAAGGTATGTTAGGTCAGACCCCCCCTTTTATTGTATTCCAGATAGGGACAGTGGCTCATCAGTCAGGATCATTTGTGTTATGATCAGATTAAGTCATTGCATGTCCCTAGAAAGGAAATGCAGAAATGCCTATGTGGGCCACGCAAAAGTGCCACCATGATGTCTGGGGATCATCCCTACAAGCAGATCCCCATCCACAGTGTTCAGTATAAGTGAGGAAGTACAGTTCCAAAGCAGGGTTTAAATAGTAACAGAAAGGTTACACAGACCAGGCCAGGATCACAGCAAGGGGCGCACAGTGAAAGGGACTTCAAGTAAACGAATAAGAAGTGAGGCCCTGATACAACAGATGAATATTACTAAAGGATAGGGAGACGCACCTCCCATGTGTGTTAAGTGTGGGCACTCAGGGAAGATCTTGGTAATCATTGAGTTCTTACGGAGTTAAGTTCAGTAATAGCCAAACCATTACATTTAATATTCAAGGACTCAATTTCCACAGGCTCAGTACCACAAGATTGATGTAAAGCAGAAGTGGTGCCTATATTTAATAAGGGAGCTAGATCACAACTGGGGAATTACAGACCTGTAAGCCTGACATCAATGTGGGGAAATTACTTGAAGGTTTAATACAGAATAATATTCAGGAATACCTAATGGAAAACAGAATCATTAGTAATAGTCAGCATGGATTTATGAAGGATGGATCATGCTAAACTAACCATATTAGTTTCTTTGAGGAGGTAAGTAGGAATTTAGACCAGGGTAATGCAGTTGATGTGGCCTACTTAGATTTTGCAAAGGCTTTTGATACGGTTTCACATGAGGTTATTGTACAAAATAAAGCAAATTGGACCCGGTAAAAATATTTGCACCTGGATTGAAAACTAGTTGAAGGATAGACAACTGAGGGTTGTCATAAATGGAACTTTTTCAGGTTGGGCTAAAGTCGTGAGTGGAGTACCTCAGGGATCGGTACTGGGACTCCTGCTTTTTAACTTGTTTATTAATTACCTTGAGGTTAGCATGGAAAGAAATGTTTCCATCTTTGCTGATGACACTAAATTGTGTAAGGTAGTAGACTCAGAGCAGGGTGTAATTTCTCTCAAGACAGACTTGGAGAGACTGGAAACGTGGGCAGGTAAATGGCAGGTGAGGTTTAATACAGATAAATTTAAGGTTATGCATTTGGGAAACAAGAATAAACAGACGACTTACTAATTAAATTAGGGTAATCCTTAATTTAGAAGGATTTAGGAGTGCTTATAGACAGCAGGTTTTGCAATAGTGCTTATAGTCATGCAGTAGCTGCAAAGGCAAACAAGATCTTATCTTGCATTAAACGGGCAATGGATGGAAGGGAAGTAAACATAATTATGCCCCTTTATAAAGCATTAGTAAGACCGCACCATGAATATGGAGTACAATTTTGGGCACCACTCCATAGAAAAGACATTATGAACTAGAGAAAGTGCAGAGAAGAGCCACCAAATTAATAAAGGGGATGGACAATCTAACTCAGCGGTGTGCAAACCGGGGGCGCAAGACTTTATTGGGGGGTGCGGGCCTCAAGGCAGTTATAGAGGCCCACGCAAGGAGCGTGAGGGCTCTGTAAATTTACTTACCGGCTTCTTGTCCACGTGTCTCCATGGGAACGCATCGCAAATAACGCCTGTTACCATAGAGATGTGACGTAAAATGTTGCCTGGGGTCACGTGACGTGACATCACCCCGCAGCGTCATTTGATGCATCATTAGAGGCGAGGGGGGGCGCGACCGAGAGGGCAACAGGTATGGGCGGCACAGGCACAGGGAGTATGCGCACCGCTGATCTAACTTATGAGGAAAAGCTAGTTAAATTAGATTAATTCATATTAGAAAAGAGGCGTCCAGGAGGGGATATGATGACTATATATACAAATATATTCAAGGACAGACAAGGAGCTTTCATAAGAACTATTCATCCCAAGGACAGGTAGTCCTCGCTATCCAACGTTTTACAATGCAACCCTATGGGCCAATGCAACCCTATGGGCCGATGCTCACCGCCACTGATTAACATGGGACTCACTTTACAACGGTTTCACTATCCAACGCTACTTCCAGCACAAATTCCATTGGATAACCGAGGACTGCCTGTGCAAACGACTCAGGGTCATCCCTTAAGGTTGGAGGAAAGGAGATTTCACCAGCAATAAAAGAAAGGGTTCTTTACAGTAAGGGCAGTTAAAATGTGGAATTTATTACCCATGGAGACTGTGATGGCAGATACAATAGATATGTTAAAAAAAGGTTAGATATCTTACTAGAAAGGAAAGGTATACAGGGATATACCAAACAAGTTAACATGGGAAGAATGTTGATCCTGGGAGTAATCTGATTGCCAATTCTTGGAGTCAGGAAGGACTTTATTCATTGGATGTTATTTCACTGTGGGTTTTTGTTTGCCTTCCTCTGGATCAATATATTGTAATTGGGGATATAGGATAAAGTATCTGTCGTCTAAATGTATCATAGGTTGAACTTGATGGACGTATGTCTTTTTTCAACCTCATCTACTACTGTACACTGGCGACACAGTTTATTGCACTGCGGCCAGATCCGCAAGCCGGGAGATTTCCCGGCTTGCTAGTGGCCGCCCCTCGGCGTGCCGCGCGTCACCGACGCGCGGTCACGCGTCATCGGGAGCGTGCGCCCCCTGCACGTGCGTCCAGGGCTCCCCGAGGGAGCCCTGGTGTCCCGCGATCGCGGGACAGCGGCAGGGGGTTCCGGGGGACCCGGCGGACCCGGCAGCGGGAGGGAGAGCGCCCCGATCGGAGGGCGCTCTTCCGCTGCTTCGGCGCGCGCCCGTCATCCTCCGGCGCGCGCCAGGCTACTGCTGCGGCCGAGAACGGGCAAATGCTCGAATAAACTCGGCCGCAGCAGTATATAACTTTGTAATTGAGAATGAATAAAGGTATGGTATGTGCAACCATGTCAATCAATATGTATTGTGACTGCAGTGTTCCCAAGTATGGGAACATTAATAAGGATTGATATTGCACTAGAAAAACTCCTGGTGTCCATATTTTACACCGCTCAGCAGATCACTGACAGCCCCTGAGACATGGTAAATGGATAAGGATGCATGCTATAGCACTGCACTGATGTAACCTCCGGAGGGAGTTGGGCAAGGAGGGTTACACATGTTTAATATGAAAACAGTGTTTGGAGACATATGTATCAAGGAGAAAGTGGGGGAAATTCTTTAGCAAAATCATTTCTCCAGATGTATCAAAGAATAAATCCTATTCTTTTCAATGGCATTTTATTTCTTTGATACATATGGTGACATTTTTTGCCACAAAATTGCACCACTTTTGCCTTGATACACTTGATGTTGTTGATTCAAACTATGTCTAACACTGATCATAAATTCTGCACCTTCAAAAGTTTAAAAAATATTTTCACATTGTGGGAGTGTCTGACTAATTACAGTAAATCTTGTCCATATTTGATGGCCTCTAGCACCCCTTATAAAAAAAAGCATGAAGACACGTGCAGAAAGGGCTCCCCTGTTTTAGAGAGAAGCAGGCATGCATACTGTATTACACAAAATGACTATAGTGAAAATGAAAAAGTTGTTTATAAACATGTTGCAAGACTTGCTGTGCCTGGTGCCGCGATTTGCACTGCTCTGGTGCGGCTGGAGTGCGGCTAACGCTCTCACAGCCCCGAGAACAGCAGGCGGCCCAGGAGAATTAGCTCTGCGTGGTTCCATGCTTCTGAATGGGACCCCAGAGTGTTAATCCTCCTGGGTCATCTGCAGGTGGAGAATACCGATACTCACCTTCCAGATGAGCTGCTCAACCATCTGCAGCGGTGTCTCAGTCTCTTTGCCTGGAGCCGTTTCTCCTCCATGCTGGTAAGATGCAGGGCTGTAATGTCATCCCCCCTGGATGATGTAGATGTCCGAATATGGGTCTCTACAACATGCGGGGGAGGCTGCTTGTCCATATTTGGACATTGCATCATCAAGGGGGGTTGGACAGTTACAGTATTTTCTCTTCCATGTAAGTGAAGGATTAATGCTGCGGGCGTCCCATACTAAAACATGGACGCCCGTAGAGTTAATCCTTCCTGTCCTTCTGGCCACAGACAAGCCACGGGTTTCAGCATTTTTCTCCGCGGCCACAAGATTTGCTACATCTGTATTGTGACTACTTTTAACTTACACTTTAAGAGAATGACCCTCAACTATTTCTATTCAGTGTAAATAAAATGACGATTTGTTTTCAATGGGAGTATTTTTACAAGTTGGAAGGATATCAGAACCATTTGAGTCCTTTGAGGGATTTCAACGTACATTTTGAAAGATTTTCTGCCATACCAACGCCTTCCTGTGCAATTAAAACTTCTTATGTGGGTTCTAAACTTGGCAGGACCTCCCAGAATTTGCTCACAAGTCAATTTAAACGATGACACTCAGAACACAAGCCAGCAGATTAAGATCTCAAAGTCCTGAGCTATTGGGTTAGAAGATACTGTAAGGTCATTTTACAAGAGGCAAAAACATGCTACAGTACATAGGGAGTTATTTACTAAAGGATCCTGGGTGCAAACCAGGAGCAAAGTCTGTGCAAAAGAATGTCTTTCAATGGCAGCTCCCAGCTTGTTTGTTCCTAGTTCCCTGCCAGACACTGCGTTTTGTCTTCTTTTATCCGACGGATCCTCTGACGTATTCCCCAGTTTAATACCCATGCCTGTGTGATGACCCCCAGTCCATCCCTGTGTGATGCTTAGGCTAGACCATTCCGTCCCAATCCCTTACCTATTGCATACGATTGAAAGAGAACGCACTTAGTCCTGTAAGAGCCAAACGGTGGCATTGCTCACCCGTTGGATGTCTGTCTGGGTCAACCAAGGCAGCCAGACCTTTTGGAAATTTGGGCCAGAGTCGTTAACTATACTTGTCAACGTTTCCAACTGGCAGACAAACCAAATTCTGTTCCGAATCTTTTCAATAGATGGAATTGTGTTTTGGTCCCACAATGCTGCGATCATCGCACCTCATAGCTGTTGCAAAATGAGCAATTAATTTATTCTCCGCTCTGGCTAGGTCTTGTGCTGGTTTGTTTAACAAGAACAACCAGGGGTCCAACTGAATTTTGAGGTCCAAAATCCTCTGTGGCCAAATCCTAATTTGTTCCCTTAAAGGGGCTATTCGAGGGCAGGACCACAGCATGTGCAACAAGTCCCCTGGCTCTCCACATTGCCCAGGGCACAAGGGGGAGTAACCCGGGACAAATTTAGACAATTTTAATGGAGTGGGATACCACCTCATTAATACTTTATATGCGTTCTCCTTCAATGTCGTGCATATGAAACTTTTGGCCGCTGCATTAAAAATCTCTGTGCTGTCCTCGTCCTCTAAATTCTCGTCCAGGTCTGACTCCCATTGAGCCATGAAACGTAGTTTCCATGGATAGTCTTTACCTGAACTGATTACTCCTCTGTACATTCTAGATGTCAGTACCCGTGTGTCGTTGCCCAACACATAGAGCTTTTCAAAATTCGTCAATTGAGGACATACCGTGTGTTTGGTATAGAATGCCCGGATTTGGACTCGCTTTCTGTTTTAGCTGCATTACAGAATTAATGCATGTGAATATTTGCGAATGTTGACAATTTAATGTTATGAAGTTCATTTTTTCCTCTTCATTTTGTTTAGCCCTGAAATGACGCAATCTACTCTTCCGTGGGGTTTTTAAAGATGTGGAATAAGGGAAAATAAACTGAGGCCCAACGGGCTAAGCATGAACTCTATGTGAATTAGATTTAAGGCAGGCTAAGGATTGACATTATTTATTAACTCTGGGCCTTAATCCTAGAAATTAGCTGGTTATTAATGATAGAGAAAAGGGTGCTTCAAATGTAGCATGTTTAAATATTTTGAATGATTGGGAAAATGTTAAACGTTGAGAATTTTAAAACGGTACCTTGTTTGTTCCTGTCTTTGACAAAGGCATTCTCTATCAAATCAGTTCAATAACAAATTGTATATAGACTGGATTGCTTGCGTTTTAAAAAGTATACAATTACAGCCTGCGTTTAATCTTTTATCTACTTTACATGTTGTTCCCTGCACTGCATAGATGTGAAAGGTTTTGCAGACCCATCCAATGGTAAAGAAACTTAGGGTGTTATGTGTCCGAGTTGCAAAAACCAATGCACAATAATTGAATCGATTTATCACAGAATAAAACAGCTTTTAATGGGAATCCTTTTCTTTGATAAATATGGTGCTGAACAGTGGCTTCCAACTCCATTCCGTGACTCAGTCCCTGAGCCACCTGTGCTGAAGCAGGGCCTGATTGAGCCACATGTGCTGAAGCTGGAATATCCTTAAAACCTTACCTACATATTGCGGGTTCTTGAGGACTGAAGTTGGATTGCCCAGAGGGAGTAGTGATGTATGAACTGTTGTTGTTTTACAACAAAAATGGCAAAATTCACCCCCAAAATTTGCAAGCAGTTCACATTGGTCAGGCTATCTATTATGGTTTTTTCTTAAATTTTTCTTTAAAATGGAACAATTGACAAAAATTGCAAAATGTCACTATTTTTGCAGAATTGCCAAAAAAAAAAAAAGGTAAACAATGAACGAAATTTGCAAACAGATTTTCCCCAAAAAAGAGGGAAGAAATCAACAGCAAAATTGAAAAGCACTAAAGATAGTTTGATACTTAGGGAAAGTTTGTACTTTAATTAATTTATTTATTTTAAAAGCACCTGTCTGTGCAGACATTTAAACACGCTTACAGTATGAACACTGTGACACAGGTTCATGACCCAAGTGATTTCATCCCAAATGTGCACTTCATCGGCTGAGATTATAAATCATACTTTGGACAGGAATAAAATACTCTCCCGTCGGTGATGGATCTGTTTATTGCCTTGAATGAAAGTACAGCAGGGTTATGATGTGTTAAAGACACAGATGTTTTTCATCTTGTCATGTCCTGGGTATTCCCAGCTGTAGCAATTACAAACTGTATTTGAAACCGAGGAAAGGTCATGCTTGCTTTGCTTAAATTTAAGTCAGATATTTCACATTGTTACTTTGGTCCGATGACCTTCTTCTTGTTTGTTGCGCTGGAAAAGTTTTGATGTCATTTCACGTCTAAAAACAGAAATTCTGTTTACTTTTTTTTATTTATCAATTGCCTTTCATTTGTTTAAATATTTTAAACTGATCACATGATTTGTTGTATAATTTTCAGTTTTAGAGATAGATTTGTTTTATAATAGTTTTTAGTGCATCGTAAAAAGTGATTTCAATCTTAAACCTGGATAAACTTCAAGGGGGTAATTCAGGGAACTGCGATAGTGACGACCGGTGCAATCGGCTTGCGTTAGTGATAATTAGGAAAACGCTATATTTTATACCGCATTGTGGTATGAGTGCATAAACCTATTAGGACAAAGATTCATAACATGGGGAAAACAACATTTTAAACGCCATCAATTTGTGGATGTTGTAATCAATTTGTCCTAGTATTGTCAAACTTCAGTTAAAAACGGTAAAGTCTGGTCAATAAAATTCTCATACTATTGTGTTCTATTATAAGAGCCAATACATAAGCCTGGTTTCCACTGACAGTCGAGGCACCGGCAATAGTGTTGTCCAGAAAGGTCGGCTATTGTCTGTCACAACGATCATGCACTGTCTTGAAGTGAAACAAAAATGTAAATACTGAATATCGCTTCAACTCTCACATTATTGCAACTTGAAAGGCAATTCCTTTAATATACTGTAATATCACAAACCTCAAAAGACTTCCATGTAATAATGACAATCTCATTCACAATCAAAAACCTATTGAGCAGTGAGTATGTATCACCGCCAACTAGTCAAAGTAAATCTACAGGCTGTTGTTGTTGTCCCATGTTGTTTGTTTCCGTAGTTACCAATTTACTTTCATTTAAAATATTTCACTTCTCTGAGACGGTTCCAGCAAATTGGCTGCAAATTTAGTACAGGTTGCAAAATAATACATGTAATGTTTTATACCAAGAATTTGGTCGATGAGATGTACCATTTGATTTTTTTTTTTAGCACTTAAAAAAAACTCCAACATGGGGGTGTCACAGTAGCAACAGGGTTATAATATACACCAAATACTCTGGGTTGAATTGAATACGACTGTGATATAATAAAGAGATTTTATTCCTTAAAAGACAGGTGGACACACAATGTTGGACAAATAACAATGGAAATATATACACTTACTTGGGAAGGGGTCAGTGAAATAACCCAGGATTGAGGTTAGCAGTTCATCAGGCAAATCAGGATACAAAACGAAGACAACTGGGTAGAGGGCTTACAGTCTCATATAAGGGTTTCAGCCCCCATACCCTAACATTGGGACTCAGGCATTGGCTACCAATTACCTGGACCCAATAGTTCAGTGCCAGCTCACGTGGGAAGCAATAAGGTACCTGCCCCCAGGTGGCTGACACATGTGCACATCACTCTGGCCAGAGACCCATTTTCAGCACCCCACACTAACAAGCTGGCGACTCAAAGTCTGCCTTTTGGGTATCTGGGCCGGGAAACTCTGTCCAGAGGCGTGAAGTATGGCACTTAATACAAGTACCCACGTCCTGCTCTTCCCCGCCCTAGAATACTTAATCAGGGTGGGGGAGCCTCTGATCAGGGTATTCACTGTAGACAAACTGTCACCCCCTGGCCATTAACATACCTCCCGGGCTAATAACTTTGGTGGGCTTTTCATTAGGCAGGGATATACATGATATATTTCACAAACTTTATACCTAAATATAATCCGTTCGGTGGGTCCGAGACGGCTGAAATTTGCCATGTCCTCATGCCGGAGGTGACTTTACATGGTGGCCAAATCTCAGCTTCGTATGACCCACTGAACCAGAGTTAAGACTTTCACCTTTAATTCCCCATAGGGAACAATGGGGTTTTCTCCGCCATTGGAGTCAATGGGAAATCAGTGCATTTCACTCTGCCAACATATTTTCCCTCATGGCGGCCAATGGCGGCAACCGTGACTTAAACATACAATACCCTCCGTTCAGTTAGTCTGAGGGGGCTGGAAATTGCCATGCCATCATGCCGGAGGCAGGACTACCTGGTGGACAAATTCCAGCCTCCCAGCTACCACCGAACCAGAGATAATACATTTGTGTTTTACACATTTTTTTAAACCTGGCGTCTTTTGTCCGCCATTGATGTCCATGGACGCGATCCTTGTGGCGGGAGCAGCCCTTTCCCACGGGCATTGCCCATCTGACCCGGTTGGGGTCGAGTGAGGGGGTCCCCATGAGCTAGGGGCAGAAAGAATTTCATTGCTAGCTGCCCTAGAACCAAAGATACATATTTTAATATGTTTTGAACTTGACCGTGACCGAGTTCCCACAGCAATTTAGCGATCAAAGCTCTTTTATTGAAACGGTAGCGGCATTCGGATACTGCAGTTTGGCAGGCATCCAACATGGTTATAATGTATCACCTCGTTCTTGGAAAGCGGACTCGAGGTATTTCCCATTGAAATGTATTGCTCCGCTCATCCTCTCGGGCGCCAACTGCTGGTGTTTCTTGATATAGGGACAAAACCGTCTGAATCTCCATTGAATCCTATTGAGATCCAATGGCGACCTATGGGATAGTGCTGGCAAATGGTGGGTGAAAAGGCGGGAAGGGGCACAAAGGGCCATACACATTCAACCAGTTAACCCAGGGAGGCGCAAACTTTTTTCCCTGCGCCCACCTGCCGGCTGTCCCCTCACTCCCGCGCCCCCCCTAACCGCCACTTACCCGTGCTCCGGCGTCATGACATCACGTTGCCATGGCAACGCAGGGAGGAAGCCGCCGGAGCCACGGTACGTTATGTTTACAGAGGCCCTGCAGCTCCCCCGGCACTTAATTTAAGTGCCTTCGGGAAACGCGCGGGGCCTCTGTAAACCCCGCGCCCCCCCGTCAGCAGTCTCGCGCCCCCGCTGGGGGTCGCGCCCCCCAGTTTGCGCACCGCTGAGTTAACCCATTCCCTCCCAACCTGATCCCAGTGTATGTGTTTTGTGTAACCACTGTAGGAGCAGGGAAATACATTAAAACCAAAGGGGAATACATTTTGTACTGAGGCAGGGGAATGCATACAGTACACATTTATCCATTATCACAGTTAACCCCTCGCCTCCCACACGATGGTAGGGGTGGCCAGCTCGGGGGTAACCCCTTTATTACTGGGCTAGCCACCCCCCACTGTGACAGGGGGGCTGCACCGATTTTGGGTAAATCTTCTGTCTTCTAAATGTCATCAGAATCGGTCAGAGCGTTTGGCCCGTGGAGAGAGAGAACATGAATCATAAAACAGACACAATACACCCCATACAGACACCCAAAGTGGCCACAAAGTCTAGTTGATATCTTTGCTCATCCAAATAGAGGTAGATTCTCTGGTTAAATAAGTGTCAATAGCAAAGTCTTGTAGACCTAGCCCTGTAAATGTCCTTCAGGAGTTTGGACTACCCTGACTTAGATTAAGACCCATGTAACTACAGCAGTGGTTACCAACTCCAGTCCTCAAAAATTCTCAACACGTTAGGTTTCAAGGAAATCCCAGCACAAGTGGCTCAGTTATTGCTGAAGCAGGGATATTTTTGAAACCTGACCTGTTTGGAGAGCTCTTGAGGACTCTAGGAAAAGACTGTATGATTGCTCGGCACTGAATTGTGCTTATTTTCACCTGGTACTTTTGTAAGAGTTTAGTGACTGACATCCATACCAGGTCGGTGGTCGGAACCCGTAAGTGCATCCCTAATACCTGGGTGGGGAGTAAGTGTCTCCAGTTGTATATACAGTGTGTGTGGGGGGGGGGGTTGGGGGAAGTTTGTGAACCCCTTAGGATTTTCACATATTTCAAACCTAAAATGTTACTGGATTTTAATCTAAGTCCTAATAATAGATCAAGTTAACCTAATCAAACAAATGACACCGAAAATTGTACTTTTTCAACATTTATTTATCCACAAATGATTCAACATTCAATATCCATGTGTGAAAAAGTATGTGAACCTTTAGATTCAGTACCTACCTGGAAGCGCCCCCTTGAGCAACAATGACTTCAACTAAGTGTTTCCTGTAAGTGCTGGTCTGTCTCACACATCAGTTTTCAGGAATTTTTGCCCATTCCTCTTACAGAACTGCTTCAACTCAGTGACATTTGAGAGCTTCCTTGCATGGACAGCTTGCATCAGGACTTGCCACAACATTTCAATGTGGTTTCGGTCCGGACTTTGACCAGGCCAATCTAAAACATAGAGTTTCTTCTGGAGTCATTCTTTTGTAGATCTGCTTGTATGTTTAGGATCATTGTCTTGCTGCATGACCCACTTCAGCTTCAGCTCAGAGACATATGGCCTGACATTCTCCTCATGAATCTTCTGATACAATGCAGAATTCATGGCAGTGTCAATGATGGCAAGTCATCCAGGTCCTGAAGCAGCAAAGCAGCCCCAAACCATCACTCCCACCACTATGCTTGACGGTTGGGGTGAGGTTCTACTGTTCGAATGCAGTGTTTGGTAATTGACAAACATAACGTTTCTCATTGAGGCCAAAAAGTTCCACATTTGATTTGTCTGTCCAGAGAACATTGTTCCAGAAGTCTTGTGGATCATCTATGTGCTCTTTGGCAAATTTTAGATGGGCAGCAATGTTCTTTTTAGAGAACAGTGGTTTCCTCCTGGTTATCCTTCCATGAACACCATTCTTATTCAGTATTTTTCTTGTAGATGAGTCATGAACAGTTACATTAGCCAAGGCGAGAGTGGCCTGCAGATCCTTGAATGCTACTCTGGGGCTACTCTGGGCTACATCATGGAGTGGGTGTTTTTTCTTCTATTTTTTGTATGTATATATATATAAGCTTAAGCCTATAGGGAACCATGTTAAAAATGTTTTTTGAGGCAAAAAGTGACACTGTGTGCTCATTTGCATGTCATTTCCCAGAATCCCTAGCTGCAGTGGAAGTGCTGTATGCTGGGTGATAATGGGGAAAGGTGGGGTTGCAGACCTGCCTAAGACATGCAGATGAGCATACAGTTGTATTTGCATATATATATATATATATTATCCTCAAACAGGTGAACGCCACATCAGCAGCAACAATACTTAGTTGAACCCTTCAAACACACACGAAAACACATGGGAAACCCAAATAATAGGTCATGTGAATATGCTGAGATAGAACGGGTGCACATAAAAGGTGCATGGACCAAAGGAGCATAATGGTGATGGTTGACACAAAAGGGGTAGCAACGTAATGAAACACCACTCTCCCATATTGCACTAAACCCCAAATAACCAACACAAGCATCCTTTAACTGTACAAAGTCCAATCCTCAGAAACTCAACCAAGTCATAATCACGATTAAGACCATGGGTTTGCAAAGTCCCCAATTCGTGTATCCAGAAGGATTCTCGTTTCTTAAGGGTGAAAACCCTGTTACCCCCACGCCTCTGGCTCAGGATCCAACTCCCAAGATAGGATGGGTTATACAGGCACTTCTAGCCAGAGCAGAGTCTTTGGGACTGATCTACAAACAGCTTAAGTTATACCTGACTGTGGATGATCCTATCATACCGGTATTGCATATACGTCCTAAAGTGCACTAGAGGCCTTGTCTATGACTATATCTAAATAGGAAAAATAAGGGATGTCCCCATGGGACTGATGCTACAACTTTGTAGGTATAGTGTGGACACGTGGAGAGAGTCAGTAAGAAACCACCGCAGCAACAAGATAATCAATAAGTCCATAAACATATGATTGTAGACCTCTATCACTGATGGGGGGCGTATGAAGCACGGCTAGTAGAGATACCCCGGAGCCCTATCTGGACAGAACCCAGGAGTAAATCACAATTCCAGCTACTGCTAGCCTCACCTGCATCTTGTGATTGAGGGGTAAATCCTGCCGGTAAACATCATTCTATGAACTGAAGAACTGCCGGGTGCTGCTGTGAAGAAGCGTTGCTTGTTGCTGTGTGATGCGGTGGTGTGCTCCTGCTCGCAAGTGGTGTAGAAAGGTAAGCAAATGGTGAACAGACGGCGGTCACTGCTCCACTGAAAAAACTCTCCAACCAGGCGTGTAAAACAAAAAAACTTTAATGAATCAAAACGTACAACCTCATGTCAGTAACACTCTGACGCGTTTCGTTCTGGGAACAGAACTTTATCAAAGAGTGCCTTCTACTCCGTACTCCCCCCTGTATATAGACCATAAATGATCCTCACTGGCTGAACAACGTCACGTGTAAACACTCCCACCAGTGAATTAAGTGCCACTTAGATTTAAGACACATCCGCAATCCTAGGGGGGGCGTAAGGATACTAACAATATACAAATAGTGCAACAATGTAAACTTATTGCTGATACAGCATATTGAAAAATAGAAACATACTGATACATGACAAACGGAGTTAAAAACAAGAAGACATGTGGGTCTTAAAGGGCAGTTGACACAATGTATATCCTGCCTGGGCACCAATATCTTAATACTATAATATACAGCTATAACTACATATATAGAAAGCTATTAAAGCTACAAATATCATAATCATTAATTAGAGGAGTCAAAACTACTCTTGATTCTGTAAGTGCACAGGACTAACATACAAAGTAACATCTACCCCAAATACATAATGGACTAATTAACATCTAAATCACGTTTATAAAAACAGGTTGAACCATGGACAGGACGCAGAAACTATCTCTAATCAAATGTAATGTTTTGAGGGTACCAATATGAATTATCTGAACATTATCTCACATCACTATTAATTAAAGCATCATTCACTAAGTGTAAGTGTAACCCTTAGGAAATAAAGAAAGAAAGAAAGCTACGTAGTCAGAAAATGTTTTAGCTCCCAATCTATATTTATACCTGTGGGATGAAGTGTGCCCAAGGTGTGGATCCAAAACATCTCCTGTCTATTTAGTCTATTAACCCTATCGCCTCCTCTCGGGTGACACGGTACATGTTCAATTCCACAGAATGAAAAGTTCGCTATACCTCCCTTAGGACAAAGGCTAAAATGTCTGGGGACTGGATGAACGCTATCACATTTCTTGATAAGCCTCACATGTTCTGCTATTCTGGTCTTTAAAGGTCTGATGGTTCGACCCACATAAGACTTTTTACACCCACATGACAGCATATAAATCACATAACTACTATTGCAGTTAATAAAGCTCGTGATCTTACTCTTCTTCTTATTAACATCACACATAATAGTTTTAGTGGGCTGAGCATAGCGGCACATAGAACAATGACCACATGAAAAGAACCCTTGGGGTATATTTCGAATCTTGTAGTTGGAGCGGGAGTCAAAGAGACTGGGTGATAAAAATGTACCTAATGTTTTTGCTTTACGATAACTGAATCTTGGTCTTTTTTTAGTAACATCTGAAATGTCTTTATCTAGGCTTATTGTTGCCCAATGTTTGTTGATTATATCACGAATAGACTTTGATTGTCTACTATATGTTGTTACAAAAGTGGGGCACCCGTCATGAATAGGTGAATTAAACATAGTGTGCCGCTTTTTATTAATATTTTTATGCAATAATTTGGCCCCATCCATTGAGTCAGCATATGTAAATGCAGTATTAATGATCTCTTCCGTATAGCCTCTAGCTTTAAACCTGGCTGCCATTTCCCCTGATTGTTTGATGAATGAATCATTACTAGAACAGAGTCTTTTAAGCCTAATGAATTGGGCTTTCGGTATGCTATTTAGAAGAGAGCGTGGATGGCTGCTGTTGGCCCTGAGCAACGTGTTCCTGGAGTTTGCCTTCCTGAAAATCTCGGTTTGGATGGTCATGTCGTTATCAATATATAACAGTAGGTCAAGGTAATTTATATGATGTATATTGTGTTCAAACGTGAAGTTAATGTTTAAATTATTTTGATTAAGTGTGTTAATAAAAGTGAGCAGTGAAACCTCATCACCCTCCCAAATCATTATAAGATCATCGATATACCTCTTAAAGAAAATAATATTTGTGCGAAATATATTATTAATGTGATAAATAAATTGTGCTTCCCAATAACCCATAAATAAATTCGCATATGAAGGTGCAAAACTCGTGCCCATAGCAGTGCCTAATAATTGTAAATAAAAGTGTGAGTCAAACATAAAATAGTTATGTGTCAATAAAAAAGTGATTGATTCCAGAAGAAACACCCCCTGAGTGACGGAAATATCTGAAGAATCTAAAAAGTGACGTATAGCAGATAAACCGTGTTCATGTTTAATGATGGAGTACAGGGAGACCACATCTAATGTGACCCACCTGTACTCCTTTTTCCAGACCACTTCCTGCAATGCGACAATAAGTTCTGACGTGTCCTTGATAAACGAGGGCAGACGGAAGACCAGTGGTTGAAGGAAACTGTCCACATACCGCGATAACCCATCTCCCAAAGATCCAATGCTCGCAACTATCGGGCGTCCCGGAGGATCTACCAGCGATTTATGGATCTTCGGGAGATGGTGGAATACCGGTATCACGGGATGTGGACAGTTCAAAAATTCAATTTCCTTATTGTCAATAACACATAATATTTTACCCAAATCAATGACTTCCGCTAATTCTCCAAGAAAACCAGGGGTGGGATCTTTTTTAAGTAATTGATAATGGACCACGTTGCTCAATTGTCTAAGAGCCTCCTGTCTATATTGAATAGATGAGAGTACCACTAGGGCACCTCCTTTATCTGCCTTACGTATAACTATGTCATGATTTTTCTTTAGACAGTCTAATTGGACAGTTTCAACATAGGTAAGGTTCCCTGAATTCACATGTGAGTGTGTGAAACCTTGGGCTAATACTTTGAGATCACGTTCTACTAGTCTTTCAAACGTAGTTATAAATGGGCCCCGATTGAAATTTGGGCAGAATATGGATTTTCTCCTTAGCCCTGATGACTGACTGCCAAAAAATGGCTGTGAAAATGTGTTAGTAGATTCACCCTGTGCCTCCAACAAATTATGTAGATCAGATACCGTACATTGTTCCTGAAACGTAAAGTTATTCATTAATGCATCCATATTGGTAGAACCATCAGAATCAACATGCATCATAGGATTGGATTCAGAGTCCTGGTTCGTATAGTCCATCCCACCTTTTACAACCTCACTCCTCAAATGATCAAATCGACCTCTGGAAGAAAAAATTTTTTTCAATGTTAATTTTCGTGTGAATTTTTGGAGGTCAATCACAGTTTGGAAAAGGTGAAAGTCCTGGACCGGAGCAAATCCCAGGCCTTTGTTTAGCAATGTAAGCTGTTCATATGAAAGTTCAATACCAGATAGGTTGATTACATTATTATCAGTTGCGTTCACGTGTATTTCTTCCTCTTTGGTCTCCCTCTGCCTCCCCCGTTTCCTTTTGGATCTTCTGGTCCTACGTAGTTTTTTGACCCTGATGGAAGTGATGAGGGGGGTACAATGACAGATGAGTTGGCTGGTCTAATGTTAGTTAACGAAATGGAAGATCTACTATCACTCCTCGTTCTTCCCTGATTATCCGAAATATTATCTGATTGGCCCTCAAAAGACACAGAATGTGACCTAGTTTCATAGTCAGAGTTTTCTGAGTCGAAGCTGGAAGTCTCTGTATGCCTGGTTTTTAAGATAGATTTACCCGGTGTTTTATACGGGCGTTTACTGGAGGTTCCCTTGGGTGTACTGAAACCAAACCTCTCTCTAGCTCCCTGTGGCCTTTGCCAACAGTACACTTGGCCTTTGATGTAATCAGCCTTATCCCTCTCAAATTTATTGTGCTTTTTGTCACTGATATCATCCTCTATGACTTCTATATTTGATAATAAAGTTCTATCATTTTTCACAAATTGTTCCATTTTGGCAAATGGTTGTAGTTTAGCTCTTAGAATATTAATGTCCGACATAATTGCAGCTTTCTCAGTCAACTTATGTTGTATAATTAACTCCATTAGTTGATTAGAACAATGGTCTAAGATTCTGACCCAATCCAACTCAAACTGCTTATTGGTAAACCCAAAAGTGGGCGTTTTCTTGATCCGCAGACCTCTGGGAATTCTACTGCATCTAACATAATTTTCCAACGATGTGATTTCCCACCAAAGTTTAATATTCTGGACTAACAGTCTCTCGAGTTTAACAAAGTAATGTGTTAAATCTGACGGTATTTCGTATGTAATATCCTTAATCTCATCAAACAAGTGTGCTGCTTTCTTTGTCCTTTTGGTGTCATCACCGCAAGCATGAACATAGGTATCTCCCTCTCTAGACTCTGTGTCCGTGTCCACTTCTTCCATGGTTTGTATGTGTATATCCAACAAATATGAGTATTAAAATCCTTTATATATAAATTTAAAAAAACGTGTATAGATCTTGAAAAAAATAAAGAAAAAGAAAAAGAAAAAAGAAAAAATAAATAAATAAAAAATATAATCAACACGCCTGGTTGTCCACAGACTTTTCCTTAATCTTTGATATAGCGCATACGCTGATGGTATAAAAGACAGCACATAATCAGATAGATGTTGAAAATATAAATGTTCAATCCTTGAATCAGTCCTTGAATCAACCACAAAGTGAGCTACCAGACAAAAAATAGTAGATAGGAAAAATAAGGGATGTCCCCATGGGACTGATGCTACAACTTTGTAGGTATAGTGTGGACACGTGGAGAGAGTCAGTAAGAAACCACCGCAGCAACAAGATAATCAATAAGTCCATAAACATATGATTGTAGACCTCTATCACTGATGGGGGGCGTATGAAGCACGGCTAGTAGAGATACCCCGGAGCCCTATCTGGACAGAACCCAGGAGTAAATCACAATTCCAGCTACTGCTAGCCTCACCTGCATCTTGTGATTGAGGGGTAAATCCTGCCGGTAAACATCATTCTATGAACTGAAGAACTGCCGGGTGCTGCTGTGAAGAAGCGTTGCTTGTTGCTGTGTGATGCGGTGGTGTGCTCCTGCTCGCAAGTGGTGTAGAAAGGTAAGCAAATGGTGAACAGACGGCGGTCACTGCTCCCCTGAAAAAACTCTCCAACCAGGCGTGTAAAACAAAAAAACTTTAATGAATCAAAACGTACAACCTCATGTCAGTAACACTCTGACGCGTTTCGTTCTGGGAACAGAACTTTATCAAAGAGTGCCTTCTACTCCGTACTCCCCCCTGTATATAGACCATAAATGATCCTCACTGGCTGAACAACGTCACGTGTAAACACTCCCACCAGTGAATTAAGTGCCACTTAGATTTAAGACACATCCGCAATCCTAGGGGGGCGTAAGGATACTAACAATATACAAATAGTGCAACAATGTAAACTTATTGCTGATACAGCATATTGAAAAATAGAAACATACTGATACATGACAAACGGAGTTAAAAACAAGAAGACATGTGGGTCTTAAAGGGCAGTTGACACAATGTATATCCTGCCTGGGCACCAATATCTTAATACTATAATATACAGCTATAACTACATATATAGAAAGCTATTAAAGCTACAAATATCATAATCATTAATTAGAGGAGTCAAAACTACTCTTGATTCTGTAAGTGCACAGGACTAACATACAAAGTAACATCTACCCCAAATACATAATGGACTAATTAACATCTAAATCACGTTTATAAAAACAGGTTGAACCATGGACAGGACGCAGAAACTATCTCTAATCAAATGTAATGTTTTGAGGGTACCAATATGAATTATCTGAACATTATCTCACATCACTATTAATTAAAGCATCATTCACTAAGTGTAAGTGTAACCCTTAGGAAATAAAGAAAGAAAGAAAGCTACGTAGTCAGAAAATGTTTTAGCTCCCAATCTATATTTATACCTGTGGGATGAAGTGTGCCCAAGGTGTGGATCCAAAACATCTCCTGTCTATTTAGTCTATTAACCCTATCGCCTCCTCTCGGGTGACACGGTACATGTTCAATTCCACAGAATGAAAAGTTCGCTATACCTCCCTTAGGACAAAGGCTAAAATGTCTGGGGACTGGATGAACGCTATCACATTTCTTGATAAGCCTCACATGTTCTGCTATTCTGGTCTTTAAAGGTCTGATGGTTCGACCCACATAAGACTTTTTACACCCACATGACAGCATATAAATCACATAACTACTATTGCAGTTAATAAAGCTCGTGATCTTACTCTTCTTCTTATTAACATCACACATAATAGTTTTAGTGGGCTGAGCATAGCGGCACATAGAACAATGACCACATGAAAAGAACCCTTGGGGTATATTTCGAATCTTGTAGTTGGAGCGGGAGTCAAAGAGACTGGGTGATAAAAATGTACCTAATGTTTTTGCTTTACGATAACTGAATCTTGGTCTTTTTTTAGTAACATCTGAAATGTCTTTATCTAGGCTTATTGTTGCCCAATGTTTGTTGATTATATCACGAATAGACTTTGATTGTCTACTATATGTTGTTACAAAAGTGGGGCACCCGTCATGAATAGGTGAATTAAACATAGTGTGCCGCTTTTTATTAATATTTTTATGCAATAATTTGGCCCTATCCATTGAGTCAGCATATGTAAATGCAGTATTAATGATCTCTTCCGTATAGCCTCTAGCTTTAAACCTGGCTGCCATTTCCCCTGATTGTTTGATGAATGAATCATTACTAGAACAGAGTCTTTTAAGCCTAATGAATTGGGCTTTCGGTATGCTATTTAGAAGAGAGCGTGGATGGCTGCTGTTGGCCCTGAGCAACGTGTTCCTGGAGTTTGCCTTCCTGAAAATCTCGGTTTGGATGGTCATGTCGTTATCAATATATAACAGTAGGTCAAGGTAATTTATATGATGTATATTGTGTTCAAACGTGAAGTTAATGTTTAAATTATTTTGATTAAGTGTGTTAATAAAAGTGAGCAGTGAAACCTCATCACCCTCCCAAATCATTATAAGATCATCGATATACCTCTTAAAGAAAATAATATTTGTGCGAAATATATTATTAATGTGATAAATAAATTGTGCTTCCCAACTGGCTTGGAGAGTTTTTTCAGTGGAGCAGTGACCGCCGTCTGTTCACCATTTGCTTATGACTATATCTAGACTGCTGATGTAGCATTCACCTGTTTAAGGATATTGGTCTAGCTCTTCTGTTCGGGACTATTTAATATTTAACATTGCTTTGGAATTGTTGACTGTCTGTCTATATGCCTCCTGTGTTTCTTTTGTCCTGTTTACCCTTCTCCAACTGCATCCCCCCTTTTTATTCCCCCTGCTTACTATTCATGTATATTTATTGTTGTTCATTTACTTATTACCTGTTTTTATTTATGTCTGCCTAGTCAGTTTGTGTTGTGTTTTTGTGTATAGATGTATTATGGCATTTTTGGAGGAACACACTTTCTGTTAGGTTAGGGGGGATCTGCCCGACATTATAGCAATGTGGGAAGACTTTGTTACGCTCTTTCAACTGCTGACGTCATATTATTTTGTTATATCTCCGCGTTTAGCATGTTGGGTCTCGTTACGCATGCGCTTGGTGGTTGCTATAAAACCACGTTCTGTTTACACGCATTGGCAGTCATTGTTGTGATTTTTACTAGGCTTCACCTCTATTTCTATTAGGTCCCTTCCTTTGCGCATGCGCTTGAACACTCTGTTTGTTGCTTGTTGTTAAGGACGCCAGCGGGTCTCCCTCCGGCGATTGGTTGAGATCGCTGTGCAGATACCCCTATAGTTCTAGCACTTTGGGCTAGTTGATTAGTAAATGTATCAGCTTTTACCATTGGCAGTGTGTGATCTGGATGCAAAGGGCAGTGCATGCTATTCTGTGATTTATGCGCATGCTCAGTTATGTTGTTTAGACAAGCAGCATTGATTACACAGCTGCTTTAGGCTTAATGATTATAACTCTGACGTTTTTTAAGTGTGTGTTCCCCCTATATATTCTGTGCCTGCGTCAATGACAACACAGAACTTGAGAAAAGACCTTGTTGTCTGAAACGTGCGTCGCTCTGGAGGTTTGGTGATTGCCTGATGATTTATTCAGATTAAATAACTATTTTTCTATTGAGTGTGCTGCGGACTTCGTGTTTTTGTGTATCTATTGTACTGGCTGGTGTTCAATGTCCGTGTGCAAGCACCTGGATTTCTGATAAGTATATACAGTATTATTCTTTTTTTTTTTTGGTTCAGAGTTCTTTGTGTACACAAATTTTCGCCTATCTCTAGTGATAGGTCACGTTAGAATGAGACTGGCAATAGTGAATCCTAGGTACCCAAAGTCTGAGCACCCCTGTCCCAGCCTATACCACCAACTGCTTATACGGCAAGAGCCCTGTAGGATTTTTACTCTTCCCCTCCTTTTCACAAGTACACACCCACCACACTCACCCACCCTCTTCTCACACACTCCACATTCACCCTCACACATCATACTCACCCTTTTACTCAACACATATGCTACATTTATCCCCACTTCTCATACAGCACCCTCACCCTCTTTCTGAATCATAAACACCACATTCAACCCCCCTTCTCCTACGTACACCACGCACCTTCCTCCAGCTCACACAAAGCACTAGCCTCCATCCTACTTCCTACACAAAGAGCCTCTCACTCCTTCTCTCTTCCCTCTCACCTTCCCACACACCTAAAACATGTCTGCGAGCACGTTGTGCACTGTCTGGTGATGGAGAGGCTTCCCTCTCTTCTCTGTGCCGCGCTGAGAGAGCAGAGGCGGATCGCAGATCGTCTCCAGTCAGTGCGGGACGTACCCGCTGAGTAGCCAGCAGAGTTTTTCCCCCAGGGCCGTGGGACCTGTGGCAGAGGTTCCCTGGCACCCTGGTTGAGAAACACTGGTTTAGGGCTTCACTTTAATTAATAGGAATATAAAGCAATTGAGCTTGTAGCCACGACCATACAGCATTTCTATTGGCAGGAATCTGTTTCACAGTGCAATGTTTGCTTCATACTCTCCTTATGCTTCCAATGGGTAGCAGCAAATCATGTTTATATTGTTATATTTTGTCTTCACATATCACGTCTTTTTCCATTGGACCAGGCGTCGTATCGCACCTCCACTTTGCTGCGTGTTGTCTTGACACATTGATACATTTTCAGCGCATCTACACTGACATTTCATTCCAGTTTGGCAGTCTCCAAGGGCCGGCCTTGACTTTAGTTGTGTTTCATTGTGACAAGAGCTCTTCATTTCCATAATGGGTGTTTGCAGTGCTTTCCCTGTGAGACTGTTCTAATAGCTGAAGATGAGCGAGCCTAGCTAGCCACAGTGAAAATGAAGGGATTAATGTTTCAATTATTTTTTGTATTTGTTAAGTAGTTTTTTATTTAAATTATTATTATTTTTTTTGAATGGATAAAAAGTCCAATTAGCCACATTTGGCTAATTGGCTATTGGCCATTAGTATAGAGGGTGGGTGATAGGTTTGGTGGGGGTAGAGGGGAAGTTGCCCAGGGGAAGTGGCTAGGCCCTCAGAGGGGTGGAAGGGGATGGTAGTACCCCATGGTGACCTTAGCGGTTAGTAAAGCATGGCATTGCATTTAGTAACCAGTGTGGTGGCCAAGGGGATAGAAGTGTATTTTTAAAATTGCATGAACCCCTTTGATTCCTATAGTACACCTTCGTAACCACAGGCATCAAAGGGGTTAATGTTATTACAGTTGACTATGCTAGAAATAGTATTAATGCGATCTTGATGCGGTAATTAACGCATTATTAATGGTCGCATTAATTCACAGATTGCAACATTTGATAAAATATCGCACCTGGTAAATTGTTACCGCAATTTTGATGTATTCCATTTTACAATTGCGGCAAAAAGACGCGTTTTTAGAGGGTGCGATATTAACTCAATTTGAACTGAGTTTGCTGTATCCGGACCATAGAACCCCAGGTATCAAGGCAAAAGTGGAGCGATTCTGCGGCAAAAAAACTGCACCAGATGTAGCAAAGAAAAAAATCGTAATGATTTCAATAGTACTTTTCTTTGATACATACTGTATGGTGCAGTTACTTTCCCCATAATTGTCCCACTTTTGCCTTAATACATATGCCCTATAGCGCCTATAGTCACGTTTTGAGCATGACCCACAAGGAGATTATGGGGCTAACTTAATAAAGTCCGAAGCAGCCGTACCTGCTGTGTTTAAACAATCGACATTAATTAGGATTTTCACTCCAAAAAGGATTGCATGTTCTCTTTAGTCTTTACTGAATTAGGTCCTCTTCTGCTGCACTGACGGCCATTTAGTGAACCCCCACGCCGAATCTTCACCGATCGATCACAGGAGAACGGATCGATTGGCAATTTAGCTAATTACTTATCATTGTGTGGATTGTGTTGATGCACATATTAAAGGGGGGGGGGGGGAAATGCAGCTTGGACAGCTGCTTTAAATCTAAAATTTCATTATATTAGTGCGTTTTAAGTTGCCTTTGAAAGTCTATTTAAACCTAGTACCTTTTTGAAGAGATTAACTATATTTTCCGACACATTTTGCTACATTGAGTTTTTGTGTTAAACAGGGGACCTAGGACTTGGTGGTGGTAGCAGCGTAAGTGAGGTGTAGTGTGATGGTTTTTGGGGAGTTACAGATGTAGCATGACTTGCTGTCCTCGTGGCATACGATTTTGACTGCTGCAGTACAGCTACAGTTCACGCAGCCCCAAGGACAGTAAGCGGCCTAGGAGGATTAAGGCCGCGCTTACAGTGCGCGCGACGGCGACGTGACGGATGACGTCACCCGTTGCCGTTGCCACCCGCAAAAGTAATCATTTAACTTTCGGCGACGTCGCTGGCGACCTGGCCATTGATTGGTTCAGAGGCTGTCACGTGGCGACAGCCTCTGAAAAAACCTAATTTTATCGGCTTCCAAATTTTGAATCGCTGCCGTCGAGTCGCGCTTACTATTAGCGCTTGAGACGGCGACAATGCTTTTGTTTTCAGGTGACGTCGCGTTGCCGTCACTATAAGCGCAGCCTTACTCTGGTGGGTTCAGTGCTTCTAAATGGGACCCTGCAGTGTCCCATTTAGAAGCACTGAAATTTTGGGCCACCTGCAGGGAGAGAATATCAATACTCACGTTGTACATGCGCTGCACAGCCGTCTACAGCCATCCGGCCATCTCTACTGTATGTCTGCAGCCGTGTCCCCGCAATGAAGGTTATGGGGTTTGTGATGTTTTGGCACGACCAAAACACCACGTCGTTCTGCCGCTGGGACACTGCCACTGGTCATTTCGCCTCGAGGTCCACTTCCGCCACCCACAGCTCGCCCAACTCAACAATCCAGGTCTGCTGCGCCCGACCACCCGCTCCGGCATCTGTATGTTTAAATGTCCTGCGCAGGAACGCTACACTGCCCAGGCAGGCCGCTTCGACGCACCGTCTTTAAATGTCCCGCGGCCTGTCCAGGCAGTGTAGCTGTCCCGCTCTGGACATTTAAACATGCAGTTGTCGGAGCGGGTGGTCAGAACATGCCGTTGTCGAAGTGGCAGACCTGGCTTGGCTTGTTGGGTCGGGCGCGCAGCGAACAGCGGGTGGTCAGGTGTAGGAGCGTACGTCGCGGCAAGCTACACTGCGGTTAAGTGTTCACCAGCGGCGTTTTGGTCGCAGCCAAACGTCTCATTCCAAAAGTAAGATGCAGATCTGTACTCTATTTGCTTCCCTCTGGATGACATAGATTCCCTTATATGCGTCTCAACATCATGAGGGGGAGGCTAGATGGCCATATTTGGTCATCTACATCATCAAGGGGGGCTGGATAGGACACATAACACTGTTCAGCCCCCTTGATGATGTAGATGACCAAATATATAAGGACATCAAATGTCCTCCAGGGGGAAGGAGATACAGCTCAGCATCTTACCTTCAGCGTGGGGCATGGCTGCAGACGGAGCGATGACGAGACGCATATGCAGCTCTTCTAAAAGATGAGCAGCAGTGTTTTCTCTCCCATGAAGCGAAGGGTTAATGCTGCGGGGTTGTCATTCAAAAGCATGGACCCCCACGCGGTAATCATTCCTGGCCGCAAACCTTGCTGTCCTTGTGGCCTCAATCGGGCCCCGGCTTTCCGCATTTTTTCCCACGGCCACAAGCACAGTAAGTCTTGCTAGATCTGTATTGCTCATATATACTGTAGTGCCCTGTGGTGAGGTGAGTGAGTCCGCTGGATGTTTTAACCCCTTTCACATACAGAAGTCACGTCACACAGGTGTACAGGGGGAAAGAAGAATAGAAAATCATTTTAAATAAAAGGCTCTCCTGGGATTCAAGGTTTCATTATCATATGTACTTAGCTCTTACTGCATTTTGGAAGGGATTGCTGCTTTAATGACAAACACTGGCCTACATACTTAAAGTATCAATGTCAGACACTTCGTAATAATAACCCATACAACTCTTGTAATGGTGGCCTAGTAGATACTGAAGAGGTACTAATTAAATGAAATATATCAATTCAAAAATTGATCCAGCACTGGGACTTTCATACGAGAAATATTTAATGTGATGATCGATGTTTCGGGCCCCATTGGAACCTTTGTTTATATATATATATATATATATATATATATATATATATATATTAGTCCACTTTGGTCCCTTTAATGTGTTTCCAGCTGTATCACATTAAAGGGACCAAAGTGAACTAATTCCAGTGACATCTGGGTAATTGATATTTTTTTTTACCCAAACCTGACACCTATAAGTATTTTTAATATTTAATTATTAAAGTTGGACATGTGAAGGGTTTGATTTATTCTGACTGCACCGTTTTGTGGGATATCACTGGGTGTTCAGCAAGTGTTTGTACAGCTCCCTCTCTGGGTATCTATTGGCCTCTGATAAGGACAGAGTTTGATAAGGGTTAAAAAAACAAAACACTTGACTGACATACTTCCCTGTGGAATTGCACCTTTTATGAGGTTATTAATGATCAATAATGTCTATGATTATGTAATGAATAGACCCTGTAAATGTAAGTGGGTTTCACTTGAAGACCACAAGCAGGGTGTGTATTTTTTTTACAATTTAAATGACAGTTCAAAGGACACTTAAAACAAAATTATACAAAAAAAAGTATTATGCTCAGAGAGGCTGGATCTTGATTGAAAACGTGTTGAATTTTAATGTTATGGGGTCCATTGCAGCACTAACTTCTTTTTAATGTAATTCACCGTTAATGTTGAGAAAAGGGAAAGTCAAAGCATTAAGTTGCACTCTGTTCATGGTGGTAATACAGTCATCATGCAATCAGTGGCCATCAATGTTAATGCTACATCAGCTCATCTGTAACTGTGCAATTAAGGTCAGAATTCCCCATAGAGAGATAATTACTCTAGCTGCTGTATCATCTTGCTCACTGCACAATGTCTTACAGCATCTGCTATTGAGAAATCTTGACTAATGCATTGTAAAACAATGCACTGCATTCACCTAGTCATTTATTTCGTCTATTGTGCTACCGTATCTAGCATTAAATGTTATTTCCAAACACTTCAAGTTCTCTAATGGTAATGACATTTCTTTTTTCCATACTGCAGTTGAGCAGGAGATAGATTTTTAGGTGGTTAGTGTGTCTTCAATGTAATCGTGGTCATAGTAATAATCAGGGAGGTGGGATTGTGGTACTAGACCCTGGTACAAAAATATTTGTAGAACTTTGTTCCAGACACTTAGGCCCTGAAAGGGTTTAAAGAGCATTATTTGTCAGACCCAAAGGCCCAGATCCACAAATCTCCTTTAAGTCATGGTTCATAAAGTTACCTGAGGCAGAATTTATGTTCCCTGACCTAACATGGTATCCTCATAGCTAATTATACACTTAAACAACAGCCATACTGCATCTCATTAGCATAAGCTTAACATCACGTTGTGGCACAATGTTCTGTTTTCTTCCAATAACTTGACATGATGCCAGTCTTGGCGTTACGCGTATCCAGACCTCAAAATAGGGCTGTTGCTGAAGTGGAGAAAGAGAGGAGAAAGAAATAATACTGGGGAATAACGCAATGTTATTTAAGTTATGTTTATCTGTGGCATTACACCCATACCAACGCTGCAAAAGCCCTATTTCATGGTCTCAATGTGGCTAATGCTGATTGCATGTATGACCTAACTAAGATAATGTTAAGTCCCTGTGTTAACTTTAATGAACTGTAGGGGATATGCAATAGTATAACACAGGCCTGCACAACTTGTAAAGTGAGAAGGGCCGAACTGTTCCAAAGAAAACTAATTCTGCCGCACGGGTAAAATCGTCATCATCATCATCATATTTCCCCCAGCACCCCTCATCCTCATCATATCTTCTCTCCCCCCCACCGATCATCATCATATCACCCTCCCCCCCCCAACCCAAATATGAGGGTGATGATGAGAGGTGCTGGGGGAGATATGAGGATGGTCATACCAGATAGGGCGTAGACTGCTTTCCTGGGGCTCAAGACCACTGTTCCATTGCCCCCACCCCCCCAGTGTCGGCGGCCTTTGCGAGACTCCCCTCTCTCTCACACCCCCATCTCTCCGCCTCACACATAATACTCCCCCTCCACATCACACACAATACCCCCCTGCACACCACACACATCCCACCCCCCTGCACCTCACATCACCCTCTCCCCCCCCCCACTGCACCTCACATCACCCTCCCCCCCCTGCACCTCACATAGGGCAACCACATTTTGAAAATGAAAAACCGGGACACATAAAAAAATTATTAATGCAACAAATTACATTACTAAAAAATGAATATTATGATGATATCTAATAGTGTCACCATTGATGCTGTATTATTCATTCTACCTCTTCCCAGTCTCTCTCTACATTCTCCCCCATTCTCTCTCTCCCTTCCCTCCCCCCATTCTCTCCTTTACCTACCCCTTCCCACCCAATCTCTCCCTTCCCTCCCCCATTCTCTCCTCATCCCATTCTCTCTCTCTCAATCCCCTCCTCTATTCTCTCTCTCCCCCCTCCCTCGTCCAGTCTCTCTCTCCACCCTCGTCCATTCTCTCTACCCCCCCATTCTCTCTCTGACCTGCACAGACACACAGCCACTGACCTGTGCAGACACTACCAGAGGCATTGACCTGGACAGACAGACCTGCACAGACGCTGACTCTGCACAGACCCACACAGCCACTGACCTGCACAGGCACAGACATTGATCTGCACAGGCACAGACACTGACCTGCACAGGCACAGCCACTGACCTGCACAGGCACAGATACTGACCTGCACAGGCACAGACACTGACCTGCACAGGCACAGACACTGACCTGCACCGGCACAGACACTGATCTGCACAGGCACTGATCTGCACAGGCACTGACCTGCACAGGCACTCTGACACTCTGACACTGACACTGACACTCTACCACTGCCACACTGCCACTCTGACACTACTACACTGACACTGCCGCACTGCCACTCTGACACTACTACACTGACACTGCCGCACTGCCACACTGCCACTACTACACTGCCACTGCCACTCTGCCACACTGCCACACTGCCACACTACCACTGCCACACTGACAGACACACTGCCAAACTGACACACTCACACACTGCCACTAACTCTGAGTTGCAGCTGCAGGGGGGGGGGTCCTACATTTCACTGTGGAGCATGGCTGGGGGGAGAAGCCATCTTGGGCCCTGGCAGCAGGCACCTCACTTCCTGCTCTCACTAATGAGGCTCCGCTGTCACTAACCCCGCCCCCTCCCTCTGTCACTAACCCCGCCCCCTCCCTCTGTCACTAACCCCGCCCCCACCCTCTGTCACTAACCCCGCCCCCTCCCTCTGTCACTAACCCCGCCCCCACCCTCTGCAGTCAGACCGGCCTCAGCTCTGTTCCTTCTCTCCTCTCTGCCTGCAGGGGATCGCATCAAACTGCTGCCGACCCTTCCCTAATAGGCAGAGAGGGCTCAATGGGTTGAGGGAGAGCATCACAAGGGCATGAGGGAGGGCATCGGCAGAGCGGGCTCAGGAGGGGGTGGGGAGCGTGTCAAAATGCTGGTGCTCCTTCCCTCCTGTGTCTGAAGAGCGGGCTGGGGGGGGGAAGGAGGACATCGCGGGCGGCACAGGGAGTCCAGGCAGGCCTGGTATAACACCTTGTTTGCATAATATTTGCATGTCATTATCAGTAACAACCTTTACAGTTCATGGTATGCTTCTTATGGGAGAAAATATGACTTAACGTTATTGTCCTTTGAAGATACACTCTTAGTCTTAACGAGACGTTTAGTTAGGTTGATGTAATGTTAAGTCACTTAAAGGAGCTTTGTGGATCTGGGACAAATTGAGTTATTTGCAGAAAGTTAACCCGTTACCTGAACCGTAGCAGCAGTTCTTATATGTTTTAGGTTACTGTGACAGGGTGAATGAACGTCACCAGCCATATACACTGGCGACACACTTTATTCGAGCTCGGCTAGTCCCACGAATTCGGGTATACCCGGGTGTATTGAGGTTTGTGACTGTTTTCTGCCCGAGTGCATTGAGGTATTTTCCAAGCAGGGATTGAAGCATTTTATTCCCGCTGGCTGCAATACTGCACAGTATATATATATATATACTGCATTACAATTCATGAATTTATGCCATCTGGTAGACACGCGAAGCATTGCAGCCTATTAAATCCTAATCATTATCATTTAACAGATCAGCCGCCCGTCAGCCAGGCATGAACCCAGGCTGGGAAGGCAAACGCAACGGGGCTTGTCAGAGGTGAGGAGCGGCGCATTCCAGGTATCTGCCAGGTACATACTGGGTATTTGCTCGAATAAAGTGTGTCGGTGCAGTACCTGGCAAACCTATGTTTAGGCTTGCAGTGCAGCAGTGACGAGGTTAAGTTTCAGTTGAGAAGGGCTGCTCAATTAGTCTGACCCCAGCTGCATAATCAAGGTGTTTTAAAACCCCCAGGCTGTACACACATGCAGGCTAGCTGGTCAGGAGACAGGACTGAAAGGCTGAAGAGATTGATGCTATAAGGTCTGTTTTCAAAGTACATGTATGATGAACTGTCTGTGTCCTGCATGTTGAAGAGAAGCTGCCTTGTTTCCTATGCTGAAGAGAAGCTATTTTGTTTTTGTCTGCTGAAGAGAAGCTATTTTGTTTTTGTGTGCTGTATGTTTTTAAGGCTCAATAAATAAGTCTTATCAAGAGAACCCGCGTGTGTGGTTGCATGTACCCTGCAACAGTTACCATAAACAGCGTTGAAATGCCAACAATATTTGAATTAAAAGTGGTCAAGTGTTTGCCAGTTCGGCTATGTTCGATTTGGCCAAAACGGGTCAGGGGAGGAAGTAAGCATCACTTTAGCAACTCAACTGGAAGTCATTGTGTAATTTGTCATATACTTTGGGTACCTGTGAAGAGTTCCATAAATGGACAGGACAATGTTTTGCTAGGGGTCAGATTAGATCATGGAGCGGAACAATGCTGTAACAGGTCTAATTTTCTGCAACTTACTTTGTACTGCAACACTCCATGCTCATATAAAAACTGAGGTATCTACGATACCACTTTTATCTACCTGGCAAAGAAGGCAGCACTTTAATGCTGCTCCCTGTCCATCTACTACAAGTATATGGATGTCAACCTCCAAGGTCCCAAATCAGTGAGATAAAACATAAAATATGATGTACTGGTTTTCTTTCAGTAAAAGGTTATGGGGCTACTTTTGAGACTGACTGCACACTCTCAGGAAGACAAACAAAAAAATCAATGAGACTTGACATAGCTGCAAGTATTCAAGAGGGCTCTTCAATGCACCCAGCTGGAAGTAGTTACTCAGATGTTGCAGTTTGTGATTCAATACCACCTACACTGCCACTTATCAAAAAGTGGCCGAGTACATGCTGCATAAAAGTAAATTATAGAGGAAGTATTTAATGATTCGGAGAATATTTTGTATGCCTCCTGATTATGACTAAGTTGAACTGCAATGCTCCTTATTTTGTTCTGTAAACTTTTATTATATGATGGCTCACTCTGTTTCTTGTTGAGCCATACTGTATATAAATAAGGTAATTTCTGTCAAGTATTATTCTTTACTCATTTTAAAGGTCGATCTGTTGTGGATTTGAAAGTACTTGAAACACAGTAGTAACAAGGTGACGTTACTGTTTTTAAATCCCAATGCTCCAATTAAATGAAGCCTTAGAGAGCAGGAATTTTGTAGTCAAGTGCTGCTTTGTATTATGCAACATGAGACATAACGAGGGTTTTGAAAACAAACTATTTTTTGAAATGTACGTGAGCTGGGGTGGGTCCCCTGGTTCCTGAGATAATTGTATGTTTTTTTGAGCCAGAGTTTGACGCAAAACAATGCGGGGTCACCAACAGAAAGTCGCAAGATCCTCCCCCGATTGGGAGATTCCTATCGGGTGCTGTAACAACAATGACCTTGGTGGCCAAATTGTGTCCATCAGGCAAGTTTTCTTGCCCAGTTGAGAGAACTGCTTGTATCTTGAGAACCAGGGCATGCTCACAGGTTGAGGCACCATGGATCGTCTCCAAAGGATCACCCAGTTCAGGTAATTTACACTCCCCACCCCAAATGGAATCAAACCAAAACGAGTAGGGCGTACTGCTGCTTTAACTCTTTGTGTGCTGGATGGTGTACTCATCACACGACTGCAATCTTCTGCAACATCATTCCTTCTTCTTCCATTCCACTCACTGAGAGCCAAGGTACTGACATGACATTGCCCCAACGTCATGGGACACTCAAAGGGTTAAGTAAATAAAAAGGTGTGCATATATATATACTGTTTCCACCACCCTCTGGGAGATTCTGCCATTACATGGTGTGTAGTGCTGACTACCTGTTGGCTCACAGGATGCTGAGTGGTCCCCCGGTGGTATTAGGGATGTCTGGACAGGCTTCTGGGTACATCATGGGTCTTTATCTCTGACGGTACAGCGCCTCAATCTGATGCTGGCTCCAGATGTATGAAGGCAATCTCCTGCAGAAGAATTACACCACTCCCCCCAGACAGATTGCACACTAGGCAGAGTATATTAACTGGAACTTCTTTATTCCTCTGGTTCAGCACAGTATAACACAGGCTTCTGCCCAATACAGCTCACACACAGGTCTTCAACCTCTGGATGGTCCCTGGACCTCCAGGCCAAGGGCACCTGAAGCAGTCCTTACTCTTCCCTGACCCTCTAGTAGAGCCAGGGGAATGGTAATCACTCACTCTCCCCCAAGGGAAAGAGGAACAGGAGATGCCAATGCGCAGACACCCCATGTGTTACCTGTCTCTCTCAAGGGTAGAGACAACTGAACTAATTTAGTGGTGCAGCCCCTTAAGCACAATGGAGGAAGGTACAAGGTCTGAACCCAGGATTGGGCAGAACACAGGCCTAGTCCCACCTCCTCCCCTGTCACTCAATGGAGCAGCTTTTGTGTATATTATGTGGCTAACTAAATGCTTTTATTTGTGCGAGTTTTCGAGATACACTGATCTCTTCTTCCGGCGGTGTTGCAATGAATAAAGCAAGCAAAGGGTTTACTTAAAAACAGTGTCTTTTGGAATGTTATCTTTGTTTATCCCTCCCCGTGTGTAGATGCGATTTATGGCTAGAGGTGTTAAATGGTCCCTGAATGTTAGTGATGTAAGAGTGAGTGTATGTAAATATAAATAAATGAAGAGGCCACAGTGTATACAGTGCTTTACAAAAGGTGTGTGTGGAGTGGGAGTGTATATCAATGGTGTAGGTAGGTGTGAGAGAGAGAGTGTTGCATTAATAAAAGTGTGTGTAGATACTATGTGGTCCTTATTGGTATATAGGGATGGAATAACATGGAGTAATTGTATGCGTATAAGACAGCTGTGTGTGCATACATATAGCACAGTATGTATAGACATGGCCTTTAGCACTCATGAGAAGAGTTCACTTGTGTCAGTAATGACTCATAAAATTTCGGTCTCTGTTTAGGCCACCGTTAAGTGTCCCGAGCAGTTGCATACATTTGTATTCATGCAACCGTCTCTCTTGCAGTGTTTTAAGATTACCTTTGAGTATGGCCACTCTCAGATTGTTCATCTTATGGCCAGAGTCAGAGAAATGTTCGCCAAAAGAACTGTCTCTTGTTCTGCGTGTGATGCTGTGGCGATGCAGGTTCATTCTCTTGTTTAGCCCCTGTCCCGTCTCACCTTTGTAGTAGCAGCCCCCTGGGCATTTCATGCACATGATGAGGTAAACGACATTGCTGGAGGAACAGGTGAACCTTCCTCTGATTTTGTACTCCAGATTCCTGTGTGGTATTTGTATTGTGCCCGCTGTGTGGAGCATTGCGCAGGTTTTGCATCTTGCGTCCTGGCATGGTCTTGTCCCGCATTCAGTTGTACTGCTGAATACTTTACTCCTCACCATCATTTTCTTGAGATTATACACACACACTCAATATTACATCACTAACATTCAGGGACTATTTAACACCTCTAGACATAAATAGTTTCTGGGCAAGCTACCCATCTATCTGAACAAGCTCCTCACAGCCACCACCAGTTTAAGTTCATTCAAAACTAAGGCTGTCTCACATTTTAATCTGGTCTGTAACTGTTACATACGCCTATAATATATATTATCTCTAACTGTGCATGCTATGTCTTTTATATTATGTATACCCTGTTCACTTATGTAACTGTATTTGTATTCATATATTATTTGTAATTTAACTCTATGCCCAGGACATACTTGAAAGCGAGAGGTAACTCTCAATGTATTACTTCCTGGTAAAACATTTGATAAATAAATAAATAATACATCACATCTACACACGGGGGAGGGACAAGCACAGATAACATTCCAAGAGACACTGTTTTTAAGTAAACCCTTTGCTTGCTTTACTCATTGTAACACCACCAGAAGAAGAGATCAGTGTATCTCGAAAGCGCGCACAAATAAAAGCGTTTCGTTAGCCACAGAACGGTATCGTCTATTCATTTTTGATTATTGAAGCTCGGCTTACACGGTACTGATACCTCTACATACATTATATATATAATGTATGTATATATATATAATCTCAAAAGAGACAAAAAACAATGAAGTAGCGCCTCTAGTATATCCTGAACATAGGCTATTATAGTGAAGAACTAGTTAACCCCACCATGAATGTGTCTAGTGGGGTGGTGTGTTGATGGCCAATAGCAATACTAAAAACCTGTAATCTCAGAGGAGATATGGTAGTATATATATTATTTAGTTAAGTACAATACTATTAATTAAAGATAAAAAATAAACAATTGTAATAAAAAACTCAGTGTATGAATACACTAAATAAAAATTCTTAAAAATGATTAAATAAAAAAACCTTTAAAAAACCTCTGAAAAAACAAAGTCCAGTTCCAAAAGCAATGACATCCAGGTGTTTGCAGCCCATTTCAAAGGGATCACTACTCCCTGAATTAATCTATGAAAACTGTAGTAATCTGTGAAATCTGAAGAAAAAAGAAAAGAAAAAATCCGGAAACAAACTGTAGTGAACAGAGGTTCCGGATTGGAGGAGGGAGATGGTAGGAGCATGGGAACCAAATCGCCAGTGTGTCACCATAAGGTGGCATCCCAAAGTCCCAAAACACAGCGCGTCAGCGTCACAGAGTCTGAATGAGAGTCCCAGATAGAGAAAAGGTCTGGTTGTTACGCCGGTGCTGCCCGCAGACCAGACCCGTCACCTGAACTGAAGGGGGAAGTGGTAATACACGCACCCGCAGCAAAGGGAGCGTGTCCGGAGTGTGATATGAAGCGTTGCCAGGCCAGGTGTAGTAAGGTAGACAATACTTGCCGGTACCGTTTGTAGAGATAGAGTGAAGGATGCCTCGCCGAAGTCAGGGAGTGGAGAGTGGAGATAGGTCGTTGTCCAAGCCGTGTTCAAGGGGTTACCAGAGTGAGCGTTGTCCAAGGAGTGCCGGGATCGAGAGCCAGAGGGGGTAGTAGTACGAGCTGCGTCAGAACCTGTGAAAACACTGAGAGAATCCAGAAGTACTTCCATACAGAGACTATGTCGAGCAAAGACTGAGAGCAGAGAGGAGCTAGATAAAGCAGGAAGGTCCAATTAGGAACGGGGGCGGGACAGGAAGAGCTACAGGGAGACACTGCAGATTGGTGCAGGCATAACAGGCCAGGTGAGTCTTGTTGGTAACCTGAGTATGCCCGTGCAGTGTGAGGGGGCGAAGCCTGAGGTCCGGGGGACGGGAAGAAGAGTGTGCAGACTGAGCGTGCTCCGTAACTCGTGTACGCGTGTGAACCGAGCCAGTGGATGGTGTAGGTGTGCGTGCAGGAGGGCGTGGGCGCGCCCGGCGCTGAGCAG
The DNA here is from genome assembly GCF_040206685.1 of Ascaphus truei. NCBI lineage: Eukaryota > Metazoa > Chordata > Amphibia > Anura > Ascaphidae > Ascaphus > Ascaphus truei. The sequence continues at coordinate 322,682,103 of NC_134484.1, forward strand.
AGGAATTGCCGAGGGGAGTGATCCCTTGACGGCGGCAGGGCGGGGAAGCATGGAGGCCGGTAAGGCAGGATTGTTTTGTGTGTCATGGGGCTCCCTGCGGGGAGGGAGTGCTCTGTGTGGGAAGCGTGGAGAACGCCGATTCCTGACACTGGTGCAGTGACCGTCAGTAGTTAGACTAGTATCCCTATGCGTTTCTCCACACTTAGGGGATGTGTTTTGGGACTTTGGGACGCCACCTTATGGTGACACACTGGCGATTTGGTTCCCATGGTCCTACCATCTCCCTCCTCCAATCCGGAACCTCTGTTCACTACAGTTTGATTCCGGCTGAAAACAGGAGTAGCTGCATACTCTCTGGAGCTCCAGCTTGACGGTAGCTCAGAGGTGCCATACAACTCGTGGGAGCAGGACGTGTGAGCGGAGCAGCAGTTTCCAGCGTCTGGCGAATGAGTATTACTCATTACATGCTTGAATACTTTTTATGTTTGTGAGTGCGCATTTGTTGGAGATTTATTGGAACATTAAATTTTGTATATGTATATATATATATATATATAATAAGAGAAAGAGCGGACCCCGCATCCACGAGATAAATTAAGGCAACTAAATACCGACTACAAATAATACCTAATAGTAAGTCAGTGGTGCTACAGTATATGGGCATGAATTATGTGGTATGAGAAGAAAAAGAGAAAGGTCCCAAATAATAGCACTCTAGTATATCAATTCAATATGCAAATACAAAATATTTTATTGGATGAACTGTCACAAAACAAGAGGTTTAAAAGAAAGCAAGAAATGGTTAAAACAAGGCATAGATCTTGACATAAATCCTCCAACAATCAATTCCAAAATTGGAAAAAATGTCTCAAATCAGGAAAGAAATACCCTAAAGTGTATCTGACAAGGTTAAATAATGTATTACAGAGAAAGGGCTAAGATAAGAATGAAGTGCTAGCGGCCAATAGATCAACTCACATAGTATCATTACATGCTTATTCCTGTGAGATCTCTGAAATAATCTCTTAGTAACACAGTACATCAGTACATAGTAAAAGCAGTAATAATAGAGCCTGGAAGGGCACACTTCAAAAAACCACTATACCCTAACTCAAATATCACCTAAACGTCAGACACATAGCAAAATCATGGAGGAAGCAAGGAGCAAGAGCTCAAAACATAATTACGTGTCCCTGAGAAGGGACAGACCAAGGGATCCTGCCTACAGCACCCACTCCTACGCGTTTCGGCCAGATGCCTTCAACTGGGAATATATATATATATATATATGTATATATATATATATATATATATATGGTATGAGAAGAAAAAGAGAAAGATCCCAAATAATAGCACTCTAGTATACCAATTCAATATGCAAATACAAAATATTTTATTGGATGAACTTTGAGCACAGCCAAGGTTAAGGTGCATAGCCAGAAATCAACCCCACACTGATGAGACCCATTAAGGTCGAAACAGCTGTCTGTGGGTGGGTTTTCTGGCTATACACCTTAACCTTGGCTGTGCTCAAAGCTGTGACCATGCTGCAAGCTTAAGCCTATAGGGAACCATGTTAAAAATGGTTTTTGAAGCAAAAAGTGTCACTGTGTGCTCATTTGCATGTCATTTCCCAGAATCCCTTGCTGCAGTGGAAGTACTGTGTGCTGGGTGATAATGGTGAAAGGCGGGGTTGCAGACCTGCCTAAGACATGCAGATGAACATACAGTTGTATTTACATTTGCATATTTGCTTTGCTGTGGAGGGTTTTTGTCACTTTTTTTACTCGCCATAACTTAACTCAGTATATATATATATATATATACAATTTGATTTACAACTTAGAAATGTATTTAAATATGTACAGCTTACATTTCTTCTTGACGATGACGACCCAAGACTGCCATCTGCTCTGTGATTTATTAAAAAAATGTTAGACATCTCCCTCAGAAAGCAGTATTCTCTAGAACCTTAATTGCCAAGAGGAGGGACGAGGTTTCCGTTTCAATCAAAATCTTTGAAGTTTATAATGTAGCAAAAATGGAAATGTTAAATAGATACAGTCTGAAACGCAGAACCAAACATCATTATATTTTGCTGCTGAAAAAGCTAACACTTCTGCAGCATCTGCAAAGCCTCGTAGATAATTGTTGTAGACGTCTTTTCACATTAGCACAGGATAAGCCCACTCATAGATCCTGTTTGACTGTATCCTGCTACAGGGTAAAAGGATCAGAATTGTGATGGTTAGATGGATAGATAATGGACCACAAATAAGAGAACACTTACAATGCACGTCTTCTTTTGTTAATGCATTCCTATTTTTTGTTGCAGTTTTCACCATTTTTCTTCTTTGCCGTCTATCTCTTTTCATTGCCATGCATATTTTAATTCTTCCAGTTTAGGACTATAACCTACAATATCCTCAGAGAAATCAGGGACATACGGATTCATATGAGACAGAGAAGCAATTGCGGACAATCAAGACTATGGGGCATATTCTAGTAGTTTCGAGTTTGTCCTTAAAACTGGCCAAAAATCCGTATTCTGTATTATAAATCGCATTGTTTAAACCACGTCTATAAAAAGGGACAAACCCCACGGTTTACAGCCAATCCTCCTGGATTGCATTTACTTTCGAAGCGGAATAACCTAAAGGTGGTGCTACTGTAGCTCCCTCCCGAGTCTGAAATAGGGCTTTTGTGTAGCTGGTGGCTCCAGTTGTGTATATATATCCCCTCAGACCTCCCTCCAAGTAACATAGGGAGAGACCCTCGTACTTAAAAAGGAGCACACCTGAAGTACCCTGGAAGATATGCAAAGTATATTTAAATGACTCACACCCCACCCCTAATAAAATATTTCCATAAGACCAATACTGACAAGTCTAAGGGCCCTTGTGAAGAAGGGGTTACTAGTGTCTGACCCAACAGGATCAGAACTCCCAACCTCTGCTATTTAGGGCATCAGCTGTAACATTGAACTAAATAAGATGCTGTTAGAGCTGCTGTCCTGAATGGCAGAGGTTGTGGGTTCTCATTCTGTTGGGTCTGACACCAGTACCCTCTTCATCACAAGGGTCTTTAGACTTGTCAGTATTGGTCTTCTGGAAATATTTTAGAAGCTGCGGGGTGTGACTTAAATATACATGTACTTTGCGTATTCATTAGCATATCTCCCAGAGTACTTCAAGTGTGCTCCTTTTTTAGCACAAGTGTATCTCCCTATTTTATTTGGAGGGAGGTTTGTGGGGATATATATACAACTGGAGACACTGCTAAACTAAAAGTTCTCCTCTGTCCCCCCATGCAAGAAGGGCCTAGAGGCAAATCTGATTTCTGCATGGATTTGCACAACTCACAGATACTAGAATACCCCCATAGATTTTGAAAATCAATTAGTGAAAGGCTGACATTTTCTTTATTATGAATTACAATTTAGGTTATTCTGAAAAACACGTACACACGTGACACTGTCATGGTAACATGTCACTGCGGCAAGGGATATTGATGCAGGAGGGCTGCCTTGACACATATCCACCCATGGTAGTCTGATACAATGCTAAACAAGTTACACAAAAACAAACATGGATATACTGCTGGAAAGGGAGGCTAGCAGGTACTGGAACTTTTCAGTTATTGATCGGTAATTGACTTTGACTATTGTAATTTATCCCAAGTAAAAGAGAATTCAAATTGTTTAGTGCAGTGTTTCTCAACAGGTTTTGAGCAGCCCTTGGGTTCCCCAGGCATCGCTGCAATTTTCAAGTCATTTGAAAATGGTACCAAATACAGAGGTTACAATACATCTGATCTCAAATGTGCTATTGGAGAGGATTGGGGTTTCATACAATGCCCCTGATCTCAGGCACACTATTGAAGGGAGGGGAGGTGCTTTTAATTTAGCCGTGTCTCTAGTTCTATATACATCACCTCAAACCTCAACAGGACTAGAACCCACAGCCACTGCTTTTCTAGGCTGCAGCTCTAGCAGTGTGAGATAAACCAGCTGATGGGGTGGCATTACTGTAACTGCCTACAAGCATTTCTCCAAGGGATACCTATTTTGTTGATTGTAATCTTGAAAGGGCTTCAAGCATAAAGTAATCATGTACTGAGAACTAGGAGTTACTGAGGCCAGGTGAGGTTAAATTAAAAACAGTTTTTCTGACACACAAGTAAATACAAGGTGAAGCACAGAAAATAAAGCAGGGCAGACAGAAAGTAATACAATTAAGTGATCTGGTGACTTGAGTTAGTACTTCTAATCTTATAAAGGATAAAGACAGTTTGCCATATTTACTAAGCAGTATTCTGCCATAAGGCACCTTTGGTGCTGGACTATATTACAGCCTATTCAAATAAATGGACTGTAAGGTGTCTTTTCACGTCAGAAGGTGTCTCATGGCAGAAGACTGTTCATTATATATGCTTCTCTATACTAGAAAAGGGTAAACTGTTTTGTGCAAGTAAAGAGCACTCAATGAGAAGTAGAGCTCAAAACTAAGTATACTGTGACATTGGTGCTAGTCATCAGCTGGTATAGCTCACACTGCTAGAGCTGTTGCTCTGAATAATGGAGGTTGTACTTGTTCAACTTCTGATCCTGTTGGTTCTGACACCATATCCCATTCCTCATAAGGTGCTTTAGACTGATCAACCTAATAACACCCTGTGTGCTGTGGGAAAACCGTGGATCACTTCCTACAGTTTGTACAGTTTCATTTATTTTTAAATAACGTATTTCAATTCCGTATGAGTTTGGTACTGTGACAGATGTTACTGTGAATATGTTGTGCCTGTTCTGTCATGCTGCACCAAATGAGTACTCATACCTGTAGTAGCTCTCTCCCCCTGACTTCCTTTAAAAGCAGTCCACTTCCACATCCTGGTCCACTTCCACTTCCTTTTCTGTCTCCACTTCACTTCCACATCCTGGTTTACAGTTTAATGTGCCTTGTGGAGTGCACCTGGCATACCTGTGAGATATGCTAATAGCTGGGTTAACTACATGAGTGAGCATACCATGCTACTGTGCAAAGCTAGCAGAGGCCTATCCAAAAGACTCATAGCAGTAATTGCTACAAATGTGCTTTTACCAAGTTCTGACTTAAGGGGCCAAATACTTATGCAACCAGTACATTTCCTTTGCTGACTTTTAATCTCCTCGTCATATAACAGTGTTCAGTTTAAGGTAGGGGGTGAATACTTCTGCAAATCACTGTGTATGTGTGTGTAGATAGATGTAGATATATTTCAATATGTCACCCAAACTAGGCCCGATGAAGAAGACTCAGCATTGCAGTAATAGTGATCAAAATGATTTGTATTAATCAAGACAAATATCCAATGTTGCAATAATACGCCAGTCCTTCTTGTTCTGATGATATAAAAAATAATAATCAAAAAGGATTATTAAAGTTATTAGGGTGCATAAAAAAAATAACAAAACTTGTAAACACCTCCCAGTAATATCAGATTGTAATACAGTAAAGGCGCGTGGAGACTGATGTACATTTCCAGGAGTGCACTCAGCAGTGAGGTTTAAGTACGCAATTAAACACTATGGTGATCCTTTAAGAGGGAGATCATTGCTCTGGATGTTGTGCATTCAAAGAGGCTAACACCTTCTGACAAACAAGTTACAACACATCTGAGCCATGTAACTATTCTCAGACCATTCTACAGTACATGCAGAAATGTGTTACTGCATACTTAAATATACCATAGTAGGCACTTATACTATTGATTGCAGGTTTAAATCGAATAATGGTTCAAATGTAAATGTTGCTGCAATACTGTTGCAAACCTGCTTTGAATGCATAGACTTCAATATTAGATAGTAGAACATTTCTCCTTCTTTTGATGCCTCTATGGCAGGCCTGCAAAACTTGTAAAGTGAGAAGGGCTGAACTGCTCCAAAGAAAACTGATTTGGGTCGCACGGGTAAAATCATCATCATCATCGTCAGATTTCCCCCAGCACCCCTCATCATCATATCTTCCCTCCACCCCCCCCTACAGATCATCATCATATCACCCCCCCCCCCCAACCCATTGACACTGACCTGCACAGACACTGACCTGCACAGGCACAGACAATGGCCTGCACAGGCACAGACAATGGCCTGCACAGGCACAGCCACTGACCTGCACAGGCACAGACACTGACCTGCACAGGCACTGGCACTGACCTGCTCATACACTGACCTGCACAGGCACAGCCACTGACCTGCACAGGCACTGACCTGCACAGGCACAGACACTGACCTGCACAGGCACTGACCTGCACAGGCACAGACACTGACCTGCACAGACACAGGCACTGACCTGCACAGGCACAGACACTGACCTGCACAGACACAGGCACTGACCTGCACAGGCACAGACACTGACCTGCACAGGCACTGACCTGCACAGGTACAGGCACTGACCTGCACAGGTACAGGCACTGACCTGCACAGGCACAGGCACTGACCTGCACAGGCACTGACCTGCACAGGCACAGACACTGACCTGCACAGGCACAGGCACTGACCTGCACAGGCACAGGCACTGACCTGCTCATACACTGACCTGCACAGGCACAGCCACTGACCTGCACAGGCACTGACCTGCACAGGCACAGACACTGACCTGCACAGGCACTGACCTGCACAGGCACAGACACTGACCTGCACAGGCACAGGCACTGACCTGCACAGGCACAGGCACTGACCTGCTCATACACTGACCTGCACAGGCACAGCCACTGACCTGCACAGGCACTGACCTGCACAGGCACAGACACTGACCTGCACAGACACAGGCACTGACCTGCACAGGCACAGACACTGACCTGCACAGACACAGGCACTGACCTGCACAGGCACAGACACTGACCTGCACAGGCACTGACCTGCACAGGTACAGGCACTGACCTGCACAGGCACAGACACTGACCTGCACAGGCACAGGCACTGACCTGCACAGGCACAGGCACTGACCTGCTCATACACTGACCTGCACAGGCACAGCCACTGACCTGCACAGGCACTGACCTGCACAGGCACAGACACTGACCTGCACAGGCACTGACCTGCACAGGCACAGACACTGACCTGCACAGGCACAGACACTGACCTGCACAGGCACTGACCTGCACAGGTACAGGCACTGACCTGCACAGGCACTGACCTGCACAGGCACAGACACTGACCTGCACAGGCACAGACACTGACCTGCACAGACACAGGCACTGACCTGCACAGGCACAGACACTGACCTGCACAGGCACAGACACTGACCTGCACAGGCACTGACCTGCACAGGCACAGGCACTGACCTGCACAGGCACTGACCTGCACAGGCACAGACACTGACCTGCACAGGCACTGACCTGCACAGGCACAGACACTGACCTGCACAGGCACTGACCTGCACAGGCACAGACACTGACCTGCACAGGCACAGCCACTGACCTGCACAGGCACTGACACTGACCTGCACAGGCACAGGCACTGACCTGCACCGGCACAGACACTGACCTGCACAGGCACTGACCTGCACAGGCACAGGCACTGACCTGCACAGGCACTGACCTGCACAGGCACAGACACTGACCTGCACAGGCACAGACACTGACCTGCACAGGCACTGACCTGCACAGGTACAGGCACTGACCTGCACAGGCACTGACCTGCACAGGCACAGACACTGACCTGCACAGGCACAGACACTGACCTGCACAGACACAGGCACTGACCTGCACAGGCACAGACACTGACCTGCACAGGCACAGACACTGACCTGCACAGGCACTGACCTGCACAGGCACAGGCACTGACCTGCACAGGCACTGACCTGCACAGGCACAGACACTGACCTGCACAGGCACAGCCACTGACCTGCACAGGCACTGACACTGACCTGCACAGGCACAGGCACTGACCTGCACTGGCACAGACACTGACCTGCACAGGCACTGACCTGCACAGGCACAGCCACTCTGACACTGCCACTGACACACTGAAACTAGCGCTGAGGAGCATCTGCAGATCTGCAGGGGGGAGGGGGTCCTACCTTTCACTGTGGAGCATGGCTGGAGGGGGGGGAAAGCCACCTGGGGCCCTGGCAGCAGGCACCTCACTTCCTGCTCTCACTAATGAGGCTCCGCTGTCACTAACCCCGCCCCCTCCCTCTGTCACTAACCCCGCCCCCTCCCTCTGTCACTAACCCCGCCCCCTCCCTCTGTCACTAACCCCGCCCCCACCCTCTGTCACTAACCCCGCCCCCTCCCTCTGTCACTAACCCCGCCCCCTCCCTCTGTCACTAACCCCGCCCCCTCCCTCTGTCACTAACCCCGCCCCCACCCTCTGTCACTAACCCCGCCCCCTCCCTCTGTCACTAACCCCGCCCCCTCCCTCTGTCACTAACCCCGCCCCCTCCCTCTGTCACTAACCCCGCCCCCACCCTCTGCAGTCAGACCGACCTCAGCTCTGTTCCTTTTCTCCTCTCTGCCTGCAGGGGATCGCATCAAACTGCTGGCGCTCCTTCCCTTATAGATTGAGGGGGGGGGGGGCATCACAATGCTAGCGCTCCTTCAATGTGTCGGCAGAGCGGGCTCAGGAGGGGGTGGGGAGCGTGTCAAAATGCTGGCGCTCCTTCTCTCCTGTGTCTGCAGAGCGGGTTTGGGGGGGGGCATCGCGGGCCACACAGGGAGTCCAGGCGGGCCGTATTTTGTGCAGGCCTGCTCTATGGCTTAGTCCCCGCTGGCGCTGAGCACGCTTATACTTGGAGAGCGCTCCAAGCATGAGCGCCGGGTGTCCTGCATTTACGCGCACGCGGCGGTGGGGGGGGCATTGCGGGTAGTTGAGAGCACTGGAAAGTATAATTTTGATTGTTTACCTAAGCGCCGAGCGCGGGTGAGCGTGTGTGCCCGCACACAAGCACACACTCACTGAGCGGGGACTTACATATATCTATATATGTAAGTACCCGTGCAAGCGCCGCCCGCTCAGCACTAGCGGGACGCAGCCTTAGGCCTCGGTCCCGCTGCGCTCGTTGGCGCGGGCGGCCATGTAGCGAGTTCCCCACCAGCAGGGGAGTCCTCGCGAGCCGGTCCCGGTCCTCCCTGGCGGCACAGCTTACTACACGCTGTGGCGCGTCAGCCGCTATGGGATACAAGAAAATGGTGTTCCCTAGCGTTGACGCGTCACGTGGTGTGGCTGTGAGCCAATGGGGAGGGGAGGCTTTGGGAGAAGAGGCTTCGGGGAGCGGGGAGGAGTGTGGAGTGAAAGCAGGTGAGTGCCTGTCTGTGTGTATGTGTCTGAGTGCCTGTCTGTGTGTGTGTGTGTGTGTGCCTGAGTGCGTGAGTGCCTGCCTCTGTCTGTGTGTGTGTGTATGTGTGTGCCTGTGTGTGTGTGTGTATATGAGTGCCTGTGTGTGTGTGTGTTTTACTTACCCTCAGCAGCTCCAGCCCGAGTCCGTGGAGGGAGGGGGGGAGAGTAGCGGGTCCCTCCGCTCAAGCCACGCCCCCCTCCCTGTCAAACCTCCCACTCCCGCCCACCTCCCGCTCCGGCTCCCGCTCCCTACAGACCGCATATCGCGGTCTGTGTAGTGTCAGCGCACCACCTGTCTGCAGTGCGGGCGCGCTGACTCTGGGAGCGGGGCCTTAGCCTTAGTCAGTGGTTTCAACCTTTTTTCTGTTAGATCACCCTTAACAACAGGGCAGTCAGTCACAGAAGACACAGGACAGAGACAGACAGAGTCAAAAGAGCAAGAGGAGGCAGAGTCACAGGAGGGAAAAAAAACAGGACAGACACACAGCCTCACCTCTCTGGTCCATGCAGCTTCCTCCTCTGCTTGTCCACATCCCCCAGGCTCCTGACATCTCCTCCTGATTGGCTGCATTACCCTGCAGCAGCCAATCTGGATTGATGAAACTGCCCCTAACAACTGCCCTGCTTTTTCCCTACTCTGGGAGATCGGGGAAATACAGTGGCACCTTTTTGATCCTCTCATGGAACCCCAGGGTGTTTAGGAAACACTGCTCTAAACACCCTGTTTAGGAAACACTGCTCTAAGTAGATGGCATTTTATGATTATCGATTCCTACTGTATGTAATACAACAAAAAACAAAGAAGCCCAATGCTACATCCAATATGACAAAAATATACAGTGAAATACCTATATATCTCTTGAAAAAAGTGTAATTTAGTTAAACGCTTTAGCCAAAGCATTTTAAGCCTGCTAGCCACTTCAAGGCATGAGCAAATAGTGCAGGTCCTAAGACTAACTGATTAAAATTCTTATTTACCTCTATAGTTAGAGGAAGAATGATTGCATTGGATCTGTCACAACCAGCTGCATGAAATAACTTATTTTGACACTTATACACATGTAACGGGTATTCCCCCACCCAATCGCGTGTATGTGAGGGGGAACCAATATGTTACCAGGTGGGGTGCGTTATACCTGTCAGGCCCACAGGAGGTCTGAGCCTCCGCTAGTGAGAGCCTGGGGTGAATCTCTGGAACATTTCTTGTCAGCGCCTCCACCTATGTGAGATTCTAGGAGTGTAGAATGGCCCTCACATAGGAACATCCATAAAGTAACCAGCCCACACCAAAGGTTATGGCTAAAAGGGTTTACTATATGGCAAATAACACAACATAACATACTTCAACAATATGACATTGACAGTGTCCCTCTATAACACTAATAGGCACAACTACCCGGTCACCACGCAGGGCTTTGTACCGCACACGTTATATCAATAGTCCCAAATGTCCCACAATACCCCAAGTGAGTGACTGTTGGTAAAGTTGGTGCACTTATAGATACCTGCCCGGGCACACGTCCGTGCCCGGGTGTAAAGCTCTTCAAAAAGGGTCTGACACAGGAATCCGCCTCCGCGTGAGGTGTCTCCCTCGTGGAGCATCGCACCCACAGAATGTCTTTTGTAATAGAGCCTGTCTGAGCCCAGACGCAGGCCGCGATCACTGAGTGCAACTGGCGCCGGTGATATCACATAGAACTGGGTACTATAGAAAGCAAACCCCCCCTTGCACTGAAAGGGGCCTTTCCTGAAACTGCCAAACTAACTGATGTGGCTGCACTGCAAGCCACACTGTCTCTTCTTGTCAGAGCACACAGCACTGCAGCTGTGTCACTGACAAGACTCAGACTCGGATAAGGGCAGGGTCCCTACCTAAGTGGCCTTCCCTAGGACCTTACCCACTAACCTAGTGGGGAGTGGGGCCTACCTAGGCCTGGGGTGTCTGGGGCCTAGTACAGCAGAGCACTGCAGCTGTGTACACTACCTTCCCCAATCGCTTCCTGGATCCAACTGACAAAACCCTGTCTGCACACAACATTGTATCTTCTTTGCTGCAGGAGAAGATGCCAGCTCTATTAGCTTCAATGCTGCCTGTGACCAGGGTGAAAGTGCAGTCCCCAGAGGCTGCTGGGAATTGTAGTTCTTGGTACAGCTCTTTCCTATGGGGACCGCGTGCGCGATCTTTACTGCGCATGTCTGAAGCTGTAATGGCCGCCGCTACTCTTAACTGAGCATGCGCAACTTCAAAGAGCTCTTGCACACATGTAATGGCCACCTCTATGCTTGCCAACCTCTGTGCATTGCATGGCACATGCGCGAACTCCCGCGCCAACCTCAACATGGCCGCTGCGATTGCTCTGCTTTCGCGCAAGCCTCCGCACATGCGCGAACACATTAAACATGGCGGTGTCCTGCTGCAGCTGCCACCGGGAGCCCCCGGGAACGCGCTCGCCCCCGCAGCAGCACACACGCAAGTTGGAAAGAAACCTGCAGACAGGGGGACCAGAGGGACCCTGGCTACAATCTCCCCCTGGTGGAAATACCAACGTCCCCGCTTGGAGGACAGCGTCACACAGCACAATAAAGTTATATAATGAAAATGCAGTGCATAGTATATACAACTTATCACAGGTGCTTTAACGTTATTGGTACATGGCATATCACACACAGTAATACCCGAGGCCAGCTGAGTGTTAGCTGTTTGCTGAGACCAATTGTGGGTTGCCCTTAACTGATAATGTGGGGGTACCTCACTTTGACTTTGGTGAACCTCCGCCTGGGTAGTCTCCGTTACCGACACTGGAGTCTCTGTAGACTCTTTGAGATTGTGGTCATGTGCAACAGTCACTGGTTCCATACTACTTCCTCCCCCTGGTGGAAGGAATAGCACAGTGTCTCTTGGCCAGACCTTTACCCGGCCATCAGCGGCCTGGATGCGGTAGGCCAGGAGGCCTTGACCCTTTCCGCCGTCCACCACATGGTGAATGGAGCGCTCCTTTTTGGGCTAAAAGGAGGCAAATTTCACGGTATCACTCACAACACAGTCCTTGTCCCTACGCACTTGGGAGGCTTCCACTGGGAAGCGAGCGATTAGCAATGTCTCCGTACTCAAAGTCTTTGTTACATCCTGCAGGAGGTAAAGGGTTGATACCTTACCACTGCGGTGATTCATGGTGGCCAACAGGTCCTCGGGGACGCTGTCAGTTCCCACCTCGGCTGTCTTGGGACCTGTCCCCGGCACTTCTGGGGCAGTCCACTCACTGTCTTGAAACTCGGGAGCGTTGGATCCCAGTCCTGGGACCATTTGGGTTGGAGCGCATGGGCTCACACTCAGTTCAATCACAGTAATACTTATGCAGCACTGGACATCATGATGGGGCTGACTTTCCTCTTCACCTGGACGATAGGTGGTGGGCACTGGTCCACTCACACCACTGGACAGCAATCTTCTAAGGGGGACAATTCCGCCAGGACGCGATGCCGAGTGGAGCCAATCGCCCTGGTGGCCAGACTTAAGGAGCTACCGTGCTCCGCGGTCACCTGGAAGCTCACACCCGACACCCCTGGGGCAGTCAACTCACCCTTGTCGTCGGTAGGTAATGATCCCCAGCCTAGGACCGATGGTACCATCGTAGTAGGCCGGACTGGCCGTTGTAGGGCACAGGGGCCCACATCAGGGTCCGCTGCAATTGAGGTAGCTGGTTCTTTGTCTGCAGCTTCACTTGAGTGGTCCGCTGGTTGGCGCATCACCACAAGTCGTTGACTAATGTCTTCAGTAGTACAGGATGGGGGTAGGGACATCTCCGCAGGGGAACAGCGTCGGGGCGCCTCGCATTCACTGGCGGCAACCGGCATGAAGCGGTCCTGCTCCGGTGGTACCAGTGGTAGCGATCCCCCTTCTCCCTGGGTAGTCACCTTACCCTTCGTTGATTCCGTCAGCTGTGGTTCCATCATCTGGGGTTCCGGTTTTGGAACCGGCTTTGGAGCCGTCTCTGTCATCGGGGCTTGGTACTCCTCAAGCGTAGGCAGAAAAGGGCTAGACACAAGATGGTTTGCTCCATTCACAAAGAAAATAGCTCCCCAAACAAATTATTTTCCCAGGAATACACAATCAGGGCCCAAACACCTCAAGCTGGTGATCCCGTCAGTGGATACTTCCCGGAATCCTTTAGGCAATGAATAATAGGCAAAGTCCATATCGCCCTTCCTCACTTTATGCAGACACGGGCACAAAAGAAATGGGTGACTTACTTTCCTCGCTCGCCATGCCCCTGGTAGCTGAGGTTGTGGTTTACTGCATCCTGTATCTTTCTTAGGGGGAACAGAAGTTGCTACTGACAGTTCACTGTGCTCACTCCCCCTGGTGGAATTTAGAGGAGGGGCGGCACACTCTTTCAAGAGGTGTTTCTGGCTCTGCGCTGAGTCACTCACATCGCAGGGGAGGGGCTCTGATTTTCGCGCCAAACCCGGACAGATTGTTGCAACACTCTTCTGTGCAGGCTGGCCATCAGCAGCACGTGCGCTTTCCTGATTTAGCGGGAGATGCCATTTTAGGTGTGACTCGCTTTTGGCATTCCCTGATGAGAAAACCTCCATTTTGTGCACAGTCCCGTTAACTACGCTAGGGCTCTCTGCATATACGAGGGGATAGCCTTCTGGTGGGGCACCTGGGGCTGATAAAGTCCAAGGGCCATTTTCCCTGCATAATTCCTGACCCGCTGCTATCCATAGGCTACTCCACTGGACAGTGATATCAAACCTTTGCTCCATCTGCTTCCACTCTTGGTCTAGGGCCAGGAGTTTCTTTAGGGCCTCCAAAATTTCAATCCTGTCCACATGACTGGGAACGTTCCCTACCACCACCACGTGACTAGGCAGTGCTTTACGCCAGCAGGCCCAAGAATGGACCTCATGGATTGAGGGTATGAACATGGTGGACAATTTGACACAAAAATAAAATAGGTCACCCCAGGTCTGCTCTCAGCAGCGCCTCCAAATGTAACGGGTATTCCCCCACCCAATCGCAGATAGAGTGTATGTGAGGGGGAACCTATATTTTACCAGGTGTGGTGCGTTATACCTGTCAGGCCCACAGGAGGTCTGAGCCTCCGCTAGTGAGAGCGGAGAATCTCTGGAACGTTTCTTGTCAGCGCCTCCACCTATGTGAGATTCTAGGAGTGTAGAGTGGCCCTCACACCAACCTCTGTGCATTGCATGGCACAGGCGCGAACTCCCGCGCCAACCTCAACATGGCCACTGCAATTGCTCTGCTTACGCACAAGCCTCCGCACATGCGCGAACACATTAAACATGGTGGTGTCCTGCCGCAGCTGCCACCGGGAGCCCCCGGGAACGCGCTCGCTCCCGCAGCAGCACACATGCAAGGGGGAAAGAAACCTGAAGACAGGGGGACCAGAGGGACCCTGGCTACACACATATATACATTATGTGGTAATTTTGGGGGTTCCTTAGAGCTTGCTGGGTATCTGTGTTTATTAACTTTGGCCAGTGTAAGGAATCGGGGAACATGCCCCCTGCGGTGTGCTCCCTCCTTACCTGCCGCATCTCAGTTCCCGCTCTCCTTATAGAGCATGCATGCACCCGCGGTTCCCTACTCGTACCTCGGAGACCGGCCACACCCGGTCTCTCACGCGTGGCACGTACATGTGATGGCGTGCGCCGCTCTCCAGCTGCGAGTCAACTTCACGCCCCCTTGTGGCGTATTCTCTACCCATGCCTAGTTTCTCTGATGTCTCTCTGTATGGCATGCGCCGTCCTCTAGCTGCGAGTCAAGATTCCCTGTTGATTCTCTGTGTGGCGGACGCTGCCCTCTTGCCTAGTTTCCCTGATGTCTCCCTGTATGGCGTGCGCCGCCCTCTAGCTGCGAGTCAAGATTCCCTGTTGATTCTCTGTGTGGCGGGCGCTGCACTCTAGCTGCGAGTCTATCTTTCTCTGCATCGCTGCCCCTCAGTCTGTTGGATCGCTCGGAGTTCGATCCTTAAGAGGGGGGTACTGTAACGATGCACGGAACATGCCCCCTGCGGCGTGTTCCTTCCTTATCTGTTTACTTCTGATCGCCGCCCTCTATCTGCGAGTCAAGATCCTGTGTCTTTAAGGATTCTGAAGCAAACTACCCCATCTTGCTTCCTGGCAAATCCTGCCCTCCTCCTCCTGACAGTAAGTAAGCCTCTCTCTGACTTTCTCATTGCTTACAGCTGCTGCTTCCTTTAAATAGCACTCAGTGGCTACCTATCTGGGTTCCTGCAAGTGCTACCATGCTGTTCCTGCCTGGACCTCCTTGGGACCTTTACTCATCTCCTTTGGATTCCGGAAGACTGGGACAGTCACTCATATACTACTAAGGTTAGTTTACCGTCGGGTAGTGTAGGTACCTGCTTAGTAGGGTTCACCTTGACGTGGTAGCAGGCTTATAATTCCTTGGCCAATGGATTAGACTAAGAACCCTTATGTTATATTTAGTTTCGCTGCACCTTGCTGTTTCTGGCACTGTGCCTTTAAGGAGGCTGGACGTCCTCCAAGAAGCAATTCCCTTGTGGATGTTACCTTGTGCTCTGGACTCTACCACCTCGGCTCCTTCCATGTTCATGTTCCTAGTTCCATATTCCATGTCCATGTTTCTAGTTCCTGGTTCCGGTTCCAGACTCCTGTGCTGAAGCGTTGGCTTCCCATAACCCCCGCGTTGGTTCCTGAGAGCGCGCGCACCCCCGCTCTGCTGCCAGAGCATGCACGCACATGCAGCTGGATCACACGTGTCTCTGAGCCAGGCACCGCACCTCCGGACGCGTCGTGCATTCTCATGCGCGCGGTGCGCTCACGTGACTACGTGCGCCGATCCCCAGCTGCGCGGCAACTTACTGCCTTCGTATCCCCTGCGGCCTCCCCACCTCGCTAACGGGTCCTTCCCTTTCTCTCTCGCTTGTGTGGAGAGCACAAGCGTGATAGCCAGTTGATCTCAGCTGTTTTGGAGGTTAGTGGCCCCTCCCCCCCCCCCCCCACAGGGTTTAAGCTCGTCCCTCCCCACTTTCCAAGTGAGCTGTTCTTTTTCATGCAGCTGGTTGGGACAGATCCAATGCGATCATTCTTCCTCTAATTTTAGAGGTAAATAAGAATTTTAATCAGTTAGTGTTAGGACCTGCAAATTTGCTCATGCCTTGATGTGGCTTGCAGGCTTAAAATGCTTTGGCCAAAGGGTTTAACTAAATTACCCTTTTTCAAAAGATATATAGGTATTTCACTGTGTATTTTTGTCATATTGGATGTAGCTTTGGGCTTCTTTGTTTTTTGTTATATACAGGATACGCTTAACCAGAATTTTGTGGGTGTTGGGTAGGGAAGGCATGATCTGAAGAAATCCCTATCAGCGAAACCTACTTGCTTCATCTCACATACACAGACACATATAAACCAGACACAGAAAAACATAATTGATAAATACAAAATGAAGGCACATAAACAAAATGGATTCCACTCACCAGAGACCCCTCCTGGTCCATATTATCACAGGAGGAAAGGGTGAGAATAGTGAGGTGGAGAGAAAAGTGTGAGGGATAAAGTGGACAGGAAGATAAGTGGAGTAGAACGCTGGAGAGGTGGAGGGAGAACGTACAGAGAAATATGAATAGAGTGAGGGGGTTGAGTGGAGAGTGTGAAAGGGAGAAACTATAGAGGAAATGTGAGAGTGGGAGAGGAGAGTATGGTAAATGTAGAAACTGGGGAGCATGGTGTCTAGGGGAAGAAGCTGGAGAAGAGTGTTTAATAGGAGAATCTGTGGCTGCGAGTAAGTGGATTGTTATAGAAGATGGCCAACCTCTGATGGCATCAGCTAACCACTAGAATATTTCTTAGCAGTGGTTGACTCTGTTGGGAGAAGAATAACATAAGAACTGAGATGAATTGCTGCTATAGAGAATCAATACATATATACTGTAGCTATACGCTTCTTGAGGTGTTCTCAAGTGCACAGCAGCAAGAGTTATATATAAAATGTATAAGATCCAAATTAGAATCCTTGCTAAGCTGAGCAAATAAATAACCCACATACAGTATGAGGGAGCAGCTTGTCGTAGTCATGAAATCTCATAGGACATGAATGCAGACACAACTTGGAATGGGGTTTGAGCATCTGTGTGCATAGCCAGGCACCGAACAGTCAGCAGAGAGATTTAGAAGCCATATGGCCATAGAGTGTCTTTTCCTTGATTATTCAATATGTCAGAAGCAAACACTTCAGTCACATGAACCTGATTTAGTACAACTTCATTACATAATTTTCTGGTCTAAATTAGTTTGCAAGTACAATGAAAAAAATAATAATTCGGATACACGAAGAACTGTTGTTGCATATCTAAAGATGTCTACATGAGCAGTTATATATTTTTGCAGGTGGGGCATCATTATTGATGTGTGGTGTGTTTTTTTTTTAATTCCCCTTCCCCCCTTAGGAACATATTAGAGGAAATATAGATTGATTGACACCACAGGAATGTTTAATGTTCCCAGATGCCAGCCTGATAGCCTTTTGAAAGGCCTCAGCTTGGGTCTCCAGTGGAAGGTAATAAAATCTGTTTCGTATTGGATTTTTTTCCCATTCTGATTTCACTAGCAGGGATGTGAAGCAAAGCCTCAGGGACGACTCATGCAGAAATCAGATGGCTTTGGTGCATTTGTAATCAACCAAGGGAAAAAAGCAAGCTAATGCTTGATCATGGTCCCAAGGGAAGAAGTGTAACAGCTGCCTGAACTTGTTTGTGCTGCTTTGTACTTTGTGTTTATTTTGGAGGGGAATAAGGTACTGGTGGATATCACACAGTAGCCCAGACCGATATGTCCCATGTTAACATGAAACGTCATATTTTATATTGTTGATCTAGTGATTGAATACAGCGAATCCTTTTAGAATGGATCATAAGGTGCCTTATGGCTTTAGACGGCTTACTAAGTATTGCTCAATATATGCACATTGAGGGCCAAATTTACTAAACAGTGCTAAGCCTTTGGTCAACAAAAGGTCTATTGATTTTAATGTGTTAAGGTGCTTTAAGGATCAGCACAATTTATTAAATTCTAAAATATGAAAAGGGCACATACTTTAAGCGTTTCTCATATATTTTACACATAAACCAGGATTTATAGGGAAAAAAATGAATTTTTTTTTTTATCTTCTGTGCTTAAATAAATATCAATTATATAATGTTAACCTAGATCTATCAATAGGATGTATCAGCACTGTGTTAAGTTCTTCCCTGTTCTAATTAAAAATCAAATCAAAAGGACTATTCCAGATCTTTGTGTAGGCAACCATTGTTCCTGTGATTTTTTTTATCTTCACCTTTAACAATACAATAAAACTATACATGATTATATCAGATTACATATCACCTATGATGTATTCGAATCACTACACCTGAGTGTCTTTATTCTGTATTGTGTGCTCTTGTAAAAGTCATGCAAACATTTTATTCACAGTAGAAAGGCAGGAGCAGATAAGATAACAATAGCACAGACTGGTAAAAACATTAAATGCATACCTGCTAATGCAAGAAGCCTGGCCGATAAAATGGGGAGAGCTTACTGTAAATTAATAGCAATAAGGAAGCAATATGATATCATATGCATTACTGAGACATGGTGGGACTGGGCAGTAAATTTAGAGGGTTATTAACTATGTGTATATGTTAAACTGGATTTAAAAACTATTACAAGGGAAGATCTTTATGAAGGGAATTCTGAAAATGTAGAGGCCTTGTGGTTAGAAATGACAATAGAGCGGTTGTTAGGGAGGGAGGCTGGGTCATGAGAGGATTTCTTTAGAATAGATGTGATGAGTGCATGTTTAAAAGAAGATGGTATGTGCCGGAGTTGAGAGAGGTTAAAAAGATGAGTTAGGTTGGGGCTTAGTGTGCCAGAGAGGGAGCGGAGGAGATGTGACAGAATAGGATCTAGGGGGCAGGTTGTAGAGATAATGAGAGGAGCACAGTCATATCCTCAGTCACAGGGGCAAATGAGCTGAGGGTGTATTTAGGTGTGCGAGGTGAGGTAGGTGTTGAGTGTGGATCTTAACATGTAGAAATGTCATGTCTGATTGACTGAATCTTGTCTGTGAAGTGGGTGGCGAGGTCTCGGGCTGTGAGGTTAAAAGGGGTGCAGGTGTAGTTGGGTGAAGCAGGGAATCAACGGTGGCAAATAGGCGTTGAGGGTTAGAGGACAGCGTTTATAGGAGAGAAGAAAAGTGGGTTTGCTTGAACGGGCAGTGTTCTAGGACAAGAATATGAATTTATAATGGAGGAAGTCTGCTTTAGAGCAGGATTTCCTCCAGTAACGTTCCACAGTGCATGACCACTTTTGGAGCTAGCAGGTAATGTGTGTGTAACGGGTATTCCACCCCACCCAATCGCATATATAGTGTGGGTGAGTAGAACATGCAGTGTTACCGGTGTGGTGCGTATACCTGTAGGCTCACAGGAGGACTGAGCTTCCGCCACTGGGAACCTGGGGCAATTATACTAGGGGTAACCACTTACTCAATAGGTGCAGCGCCTCCACCTGCGATGGCTCCCACCAGAGAGGGAGTGGATCCTCGCAGGACAAACTCAATGATCACATACACAATGGGGTATAATAACTAAGGACTTTACTAACATGTAATACGACACATCACATTCATAATATAACCTGTGTCCCTCTCAGGAGGAGACACTAACCGTGACGTCTCGCAGGACGATTCCCCAACACTAGGTGATCCCACCCAGTGTCCAAAGAACCCCACCCAATGTCCCGCACTCTTGCAGAGAATCAATGGGTGACTGCGCAGTCACTATTAAGCTAAGGGCCCGGTGGTGCACTTAGAACTGTAGATACCTGCCGAGCACTCCAGTGCTCGGATCAGCAACGCTTCACAAAGGGTCAGACGCGTGATGAATCCGTCTGATCCTATCCTGGCGATATTCTCTGTGACCCCAACGTGGGTCCGAACTCCTTCACTGGAACCGCAGCATCCGCTGAGTCCCTCGAATAACGATACAGCAACGTGACACACCCTGCACTACAGGCCGTCCCTATAGCACAGCATCCTTAAGTGGCTTAAGGGTCAATCTCCTAGGGCATTCGGGGTTGCCTATCCTATATAGGTAGGTCTTGTACCCACCCTACTCATAATACGGGCCCTGGGCCATGGATCCCCGGACTGGTTACCGCTATGACCCCCCCCCCAGTTGCCTCGTACTACGCGCAACGCCGCCCTGGGCTATGGCTCCCCGGATTGGTTACCGCTATGAAACCCCCCCAGTGGCCTCGCCACTCGCAACACGGACCCTGGGCTATGGCTCCCCGGACTGGTTACCGCTATGAACCCCCCAGCTGTCTCGTGCCACTAATTCACAACAGGACCCTGGGCTATGGCTCCCCGGATTGGTTACCGCTATGAAACCCCCCAGCTGTCCCTATCTTCCCTTCTGTTCCCCAGTGGCCAACTAAGGTAAGTGACAGGTTCCCTATCCTGAGGGCTGTCCCTGGCAACACTCACACTACTGGGGACTCAGGGCTATATTGGGCCAAGGGGGTGCTGGCCTAGTACAGGGAGTCCCTCGCTCCTGTACCCTACCTCCTTCCCTTGACTGCTCCTTCCTCTGACTGACAACGTAGCTGCAAGCCCGCCAAATGTATCCACTTGCTCTCCCGGCAGTCCTGCAGCCCTATTGGCTCCTATGAGGCACCTGGTGCCTGTCTCCCTATGCCTCCTGGGAATTGTAGTCCCAAGGCCCTTACTGTAACATTGGGGCCGCGTGCGCGCCTTCCCTGTGCTTACACTAACCCCTAATGGCCGCCGTAATCTCTCCCTACCTCTCGCGCGACTCTCCTGGCTGGCTCCTACACTCGCGCGATCTTCTGCGCATGCGCGACTATCTCGGGCCGCCGGGGACTCTCTGCGCATGCGCGAACCGGCGCAACATGGCGGCGCCCTGTGCAAGAGCCGCCGGAGATCTCCTGCACTCCGGCGAGCTCCCTCCTCGGCCCCCACCCTCCTGAATGGCCGTCGGGTCTGCCGCTTGCCGCTGGCAGTACCCGACAGCGTCCGTGACCACGGAGGCGCCCGGGGGGGTCGCAGGGGGAAAAAGATGACCTGGCTACATGTGTGTGCCACTGTTGTTGCTTAGATTCTCGGGGGTGACTTTTGGTTGCAGGAGCCATTTTCTCTAAGGCTGATGAGTGTTCTGTTGTGTAGATAGGTTGCTAGGTCAGGGTAGGAAAGGGTAGAGATGGGAGGGAGCAGAGGTTGTAAAGGTGCATAAAATTAGAGGTGATTTAGAACATGTCGGTTTCTGTATGTGCGTGGTGTTGAGGTTACAGAGGGTAGAGCAAGGCTAAAGGTAAGGAGGTGATAGTCAGAGAGATGGAAGGCTGTGTTAGAGGTGTTAGAGAAGCAGAAGCCGGAGAAAACCAAGTCAAGGGAGAGTCCATTGCAGTGAGTAGGAGGTGATATTGGGAGAAACAATGGGAGTAGGTTAAAGAGCTAGGATGGGCAGCTGGAATGGCATTGGGATTGTCAATAGGTATGTTAAAGTCTACAAGGATGACAGTATGTGTGTCAGAAGAGAGGGGGTGAGGAAGCCAGGTGGAAAAGCCATCAAGAAATTGAGATGTAGGTCTATGGGAGCATTATTTGACAGCGCCACAGAGGGAAAGGGGGGGTAAGGGGGTAGAGACGGATAGCTTGGACTTTGAAGGATGAGAGGGAGGGGAAAGGGGGGTATGACATGGAATGTGCAACGTGAGGAAAGTAGTATGCCAACTCCTCTGCTCTATCTATTCTGTGATCTGTGGGTGTAGCTAAGGGAGAGGCCACCATATGAGATTGTAGCAGGAGAGGCAGTTTCTGATGGGATGAGCCAGGTTTCTAAATGGCTAGAAGATTGAGAGGGGGGGGGAATAATAAGTCATGTATTGCAGTAAGTTTGTTGTAGACTGATCATGCATTCCATAGGGCACTGCAAAAGGGAAGGGAGAGTTAAAATGTAGATGATGAGTGATTGTCCATGCGTGGTGAGAAAGAGACTTTGGGGCAGGGTGGGGTACATGAAAGGATTGGAATGTGGATAGGGCCAGGATTAGGCGGCATGCCACCACAGAGTGGGAGTTATAGCAAGGAGCCAAAGGAAGGACTTGAATAGACTGGGCAAAAAATTATTTCTTCTTGAGGAAGAAGGATTTAGGAGCGCTTGTAGATAGCAGGCTTAGCAATAGTGCCCAATGTCAGACAGTAGCTGCAAAGGCAAATAAGATCTTATCTTTCATTAAACGGGGAATGGATGGAAGGGAAGTAAGCATAATAATGCCCCTCTTTAAAGCATTAGTACTTAGGGTTCTTTATAATAAGGGCAGTTAAAATGTGGAATTCATTACCGGTGGAGACTATGATGAGAGATACAATAATAATCTTAAAAAAAAAGTTGAACATATTTTTTAGAAAGTTATACAGGGATATACCAAATAAGTAAACATTGGAATGATGCTTATCCAGGGAGAAATCTGACTCCATGCCATTATGGGAGAGTCAGGAAGGAATTTATTTTTCCCATATGAGACATAATTGGATGTTTCACTGGGGTTTTTTGTTTGCCTTAGTTTGGATCAAAATACTGTAAAACAATATAGATGTAGCCAGGTCCCCCCTCGCGCACTCACCCCCTCCTTTCCTGTTGCCGCGCGTGGTTGTAGTTGCGGCCGGTTGCTAGGGAAGCGGTCGGGCCGGTTGCCGGGGACGCGAGCGGGCCGGTTGCCGGGGACGCGAGCGGGCCGGTTGCCGGGGACGCGATCGGGCCGGTTGCCGAGGCCGCGATCGCGTTGTTAGGGTCCCTGCAGCTAGTGGAGCAGGGCGACGCCATTGACAGTCAGCTCGCGCATGCGCAGGAGGCCAGCTAGCGCGAGAGGCCCCAAACAGCTCACGCACACGCAAGGCGGGAAGGACAGCCCCCAGGGTGCACAGGGGCAGAGACACGTGATGCCAGGGAGCCAATCGGAAGGCCGGATTCCCCTGCTCCCAGTTAGATACATTTCGCGGGGTTTTGAGTCACGCGGGCAGTCAGGATCCGGACCAGCTAGGGGTAAGAGGTGGATGCAGGGGTCAGTGACCCTCTGCATTAGGCCAGCAGCCCCCAGGCCCCCAGTTAAGTCCTGAGCCACTTAATAGCTTGTGGAGTATAGGGACAGGCCCTAGATAGGGACACTGACCCATTTATTGGTAGCTTAGTCAGGGACACAGTGCTACAGCCGTGCGGCCCTGCGAGGTGGGTTCTGGGCTCAGAACACCATCAAAGACCCTGGGACTAAGGTGATATTATCCGCGCTGGAATTCACCCAACGCGGTGTGGAGGACAACGTCGGATCGGGCGGATCTCCGGTGATATCGCGGTACCCGTGGCTGGAGCCCGGGCAGGTAACCTGCAACTCACGTGCACCAACCAGGCCTATCACCAGACATAGTGGCTGCGCAGTCACACATACACATGCACAGTGGTATTTGACTTTGGGGGTGCGAGACATTCGGGTGGGGGTTACTGGACACAGGGTGGGATCACTCTATGGGAGGTTAGCGTCCGCCGTGACGCCAGAGGTGGTAGCGTCCGCCGTGACGCCTAGTGTGATTAGCGTCCGCCGTGACGCCTGAGGTGGTAGTGTCCGCCGTGACGCCCAGAGTGGTTAGCGTCCGCCGTGGCGCATGACGGTTGTGTTGATGTATGTAGATATAGTTGGTTATGCAGTAAAGCCAGTCCTGTTTTACATTCGTTCGCTTTGTGTGGTTGTTTCCTGTGAGGGCCTCCTCCCACTCCGTTGGGACCCCTTCCAGGTGGAGGCGTTGCACCTAGAGATGTATAAGATGTATGTACCCCAGGTTCCCCGTGGCGGAAGCTCAGCCCTCCTGTGAGCCAACAGGTAATGCACCACACCTGAGTAACCTTGCATGTTCCTACACCTCCACAGTATTATCTGCGAGTGGGTGGGGGAAAACCCGTTACATTTGGAGGCGCTGCTGAGAGCAAGTCCTGGGGTGCCCTGTTCTGTTTTTTTCTAAATTGCCCGATTCATTTTCATCATGTCCGTGCCGTCACCGCAGGATGTCCATGCCTGGGCCTTAGCGCACCAAGTATCCCCAAGACGCGCGGTTGCAGTCACCCGGGTAGCGCTTGATACAGACTTATCTACAGTGCGCACGCAAGTAAGAAGTTGCCCGGGTTTGGCCACCGCCCGGGTGATAGATTATAAACTGGATGTTGCTGGCCGGGGGATCACCTGTCTCCTGGTCACCATGCGTGACATATGCTTAGAAACGGCCCCCCATGTATTAAACCTACCCGAGCCCTCTGCAGAGGACTGCCGCATGATCTACGCTGACTCTCAATCTCCTGAAGAAGCGTCCACTAGTACTGGATTACCCCGAGCCAACGAGTGACCAGTACGCCTCACCGAGTGGACCCCCCTAGGGTCTCTTTCACCCCAAGTGGATTAGGAGGTACCGCCAGCTGGGCAAGGAGCCCGCTCATCCCACCCAACCCTGATCAACGGTCTGGCGGGACCCCAACCATGCCTAGCATAGGAACGGGGAGCAGTAGTCAGGCCCTTAGTGGGAATCTTGACGTGAACACGATAGTCTCCCAACTAGCAGAAGCTGTAACCATTTCGACGCAAGCACAGAACTACCGGAAACTCAAGGCCTTCTCTGGGATTCTGCCGACGCCCATGGGAGAAGAGGGGATCGAGGCATGGAGGGACCATACGCTTCAAATCATAGAGGAGTGGTCGTGTTCCGAAGCCAGCAAGAGACAAAGACTGGTCGAGTGCCTTCGAGGCCCCGCCGCTCGGTTAGTGCGGGCGCACCGGAGCGTGGAAGGATAAGTTACTGCCTAGGAACTAGTGGAAATGCTAATTAAATCCTTTGCCAGAAAAGACGACGAAGATGAGCTACTGACTCAATTCAAAGCCCTCCGACAACGTGAAGGACAAGATTTATCTGCCTTCGTTTGTGACCTACAGCTGTCCCTGGGAACCCTCCTGGACAAGCATATAATTTCCGCGGCTGAAGCGGACCGATACCGGTTCAAACAGCTACTCAAGGGGTCGTTGCCTGACCACAACATAGCTATAATGATGCAGGCCGCCCCGGTCGCGGCAGTATCCCCTAAATACGGGGAACTAATGGATTACATAAGAGACCATGAAGTGCAGCGCCATTTCCATGAATCAAAGAAACCCAAAACTACCCCCAAGAATGACCCTGTGGTCCCCTCGGCCCCAAAGAGTAAGAAACCTTCCACACCAGAGGAGGAAGCGACCCCCAAGTCGTCTGTTCGGGAAAGTTCTGAGCGGTCCTCATCCACGTATAAGGACCGCCGTGAGGTATCTTGCTACAACTGCGGGAAGAAGGGCCACATCTCGTACTATTGTCCGGAGAAGGAGGACCAACCGGAAGAAAAACCTCCCGACAGAAGAAGCACAGCCCGATCGATGGTATGCCGCGCCCAGACCGTCGAGCCTGATGTGAACACCCCTCAGGGAACCACGGATTCCCCTGCTGACGCTGGCCCCAGTGAGGACGCCTCACCCGGTGAAGCTTGCAGTCAAGTGGGCCCCGCGGCCATCGTACCCATGATAATAGAAGGGATATACGCCTCGGCTCTATTGGACACCGGGTCACAAGTGACCATAATATATCGCAAGTTCTATGACCAGCACCTTCAACACTGCCCTCTGAGGCCGGCCGAACATATGAAGGTTAGGGGATTGAGTAATGAAGACTACCCCATCGATGGGATTGCAAGGGTCCAGCTGGACATACTCCAACTGAACACCGGCAAGAAGCACCCTATGCAGGTAGCGGCCATGGTATGCCCGGAGCCCCACGACCATTGCAAATACCCCATCATCTTGGGAACCAATGCGGACATAGTGCAAGCTATAATCCGAGCTTACTTGAAAGAGACCAACGAGCTGCCGCTGGCCGATTCGCTCCTAGACCCCGTCTTACGAGAGGAGTGCCATCGGGTATATGCCTTGGAGCGTCATGGGGACCTCTACAATCGTCAACGAGGACTGACGACCATATTACCAGGGGGAGTGCAAAAGATGGCCGTCTGGTGTTGTTATCCTGACCGAGACCAGAACGACCAACTGTTCTCGCTGGAGAGTGAGCCTGAAGAAGAAGAGGTTCAGCGAGGGTATAGAGTACTACCCGAAGTGAGGGAATGGACGGCTAAGATCCCTATTCGAACCCACGTGTATGTGCAGAATCTCTCCCCCTTTCCGATGGAGTTTGATGTCGACCAGAAGTTGGGATGCATATATCCGGTCAGCCCGGTGGGAGCCACGCCTCAGGTGAAGGCGGCGGCCGCGCACGAGCGGATAGTCGATCTGGACTTCAATTTCGGCGAGTCGACGCTGTCCACAGAGTGGAAAGAGCGGTTGACCACCCAGTTGCTGCAACGACGACATGTGTTCTCCACGAGCGAGATGGATGTGGGGTGCAGCCGCAGTGCCCAACATACCATTCGGATGAGTGATGCCACTCCGTTCCGGGAACGTTCTCGTCGCCTTGCCCCTCGGGATGTGGTCGATGTGAGGAACGCCATACAAGACATGGAAACCGCTGGGATTGTGACGGAATCACGAGGACCTTACGCGTCGCCCATAGTGGTGGTGCGGAAAAAGAACGGGTCCGTACGACTGTGTATCGACTACCGAACACTGAACAATCGCACGATACCGGATCAATACAACCTTCCGCGCATTGAAGAGATCCTGAATGCGCTGAATGGGAGTCACTGGTTTAGCGTGCTTGACCTCCGATCAGGGTACTATCAGGTGCCCATGACGCCGGAAGACCAGGAGAAAACGGCTTTCGTCTGCCCCCTGGGATTCTATCAATTCACCCGTATGCCCCAAGGTATATGTGGGGCGCCTGCTACATTCCAAAGATTGATGGAAAAGACTATCGGAGACATGATTCCCCGGGAGTGTCTGGTTTACCTGGACGACATCATTGTCTTCGGGAAGACCTTAGAAGAACACGAGGAGAGGCTGTTGAAGGTGATAGATCGTCTTGGCCAAGAAGGGTTGAAGCTATCACTCGACAAGTGTAGGTTTTGTCACACCTCGGTGACCTACGTGGGACACATCGTGTCTGCCCAGGGGATTGCTACTGATCCAGCCAAGGTAGAAGCTGTGGTGAATTGGCCGCGTCCCGATAATGTCACGGAACTGCGGTCCTTCCTCGGTTTCTGTGGGTATTACCGTCGGTTCGTGGAAGGGTACTCTAGTCGAGCTAAACCCCTGAACAATTTGCTGAAGATATACCCTGAAGATACTGGGAGAAAGGCCACGTCGGCCCGTCAACCGTTTGGCGATAAGTGGACGCCTGAGTGTGAACGGGCCTTCCTGAACTTGAAGAAAAGTCTGACTGAAGCACCAGTGCTTGCATATGCTGACCCAGAACAACCGTATGTCCTGCATGTGGATGCCAGTCTCAATGGACTGGGTGCTGTCCTGCATCAGAAGCACCCCGAAGGTCTTCGGCCCATAGCCTACGTCAGCCGCAGTCTGACACCCAGTGAGCAGAGATACCCCGTCCACAAGTTGGAGTTTCTGGCTCTCAAGTGGGCGATCACCGAGAAGCTCCACGATTACTTGTACGGTGTCACCTTCGAGGTAAGGACGGATAACAATCCCCTCACGTACATCAATACGTTGGCCAAATTAGATGCAGCCGGCCACAGATGGCAGGCCGCCCTCAGTAACTACCGCTTCTCCTTGAAGTATAAGCCGGGGCCATTGAATATTGGGGCGGATGCCCTCTCCCGAAGGCCAGGACTACTCGCTACCCCCGATGACGAGGAATGGGAAGAACTTCCCGGCCCCGGAGTGCGGGCTATGTGTAAAACTGCAGCCATAGTTAATGACCAAGTGGCCTTCTCCGAGTTACGAGTGGCCGACTCCTTGGGATGCCAGTCGCAGGCTGTCCCCGCCGCCTACTGCGACCCAAAAGGGATGCACCTCACGCATGACAAGGTGTTCCGGTGGAAAGATCTGGTAGACTACCAAATTCGAGATCCGGTCGCTAGTATCATCCGGCACGCCGTTGAAAAGAGGAACCCAGCCCTTCTGAAACGTGCGCCCAATGACTTGGTGGCCTTGCTCATGCGAGAATGGGACAAATTTGAAATAGATAATGGCTTGCTCTATTGGGTGGTGCAATACCACAACCACCCGGATAGGAGACAACTAGTCCTACCTAAGAACTTACAATACCTGGTGTTGAAGTCCCTACACGATGAACACGGGCATCTCGGTGTAGAGAAGACTTTTGGGCTAGTCCGAGACCGGTTCTTCTGGCCCAAGATGCGGGAAGCGGTGGAACAACACTGCCGCCGTTGTGCCCGGTACGTTCAACGCAAGACGTTGCCTACCAGAGCAGCTCCCATGGCCCATCTGAAGAGTTCTGGTCCAATGGACTTGGTGTGTATGGATTTTTTATGTATCGAACCTGATAGCCGAGGTATCGGTAACGTGCTGGTCATCACGGACCATTACACCCGATATGCCCAGGCCTTCCCCACAAAAGACCAGAAGGCTATCACGATCGCTAAAGTTCTATGGGAAAAGTTCTTCGTTCATTACGGTCTTCCAAACCGACTCCACTCCGACCAAGGGCGAGATTTTTGAGAGTACTCTGATCCGAGAATTACTTAAAATGCTGAACGTCGCCAAATCCCGGACGACTCCGTACCACCCCGAAGGAGATGCTTTACCTGAACGATTCAACAGGACCCTGTTGGACATGCTTGGAACTCTGAAGGGAACGCAGAAAACAGAATGGAGTCGTCACGTAGAAACGTTGGTACACGCGTACAACTGTACTCGCCATGAGTCCACTGGGTTCTCCCCGTACTTCCTCATGTTTGGGCGGGAGGCAAGACTCCCCGTAGATGTGCGTCTTCGAGTCTCGACGGATGGGATACACAATGCTACCCATTTCAAGTATGTGCAAAGGCTAAAGGACAGTTTGCAGCGAGCTTACCAACAGGCTGAGAAGTCTACAGCTAAACTGAATGCTGGCAATAAGAGACGATACGACAACAAAGTCAAGTATCGAGAGTTACGTCCTGGGGACGCTGTGTTACTTCGTAATTTGGGAGTCCCTGGAAAACATAAACTAGCAGACCGATGGAGAGATGGCGTATATGAGGTAGAGTCACAGATGCCCGGCCTCCCGGTCTATCGCATCAAAGACACAGACGGCCGGGTAAAGGTTTGGCATCGTAATCACCTTCTCCCTATCCCCCAAGTGGGAGACGAAGAAGAAGAAATACAGGCCACACCGCTCAACGGTGAGTCCGATCTATCAGAGATGGGTCAAGAGACTGTAAATAACGAGACCCACTCTGAAACTCCTGAAGACCCTATGGAGGGACCCTCTCAAAGGGACTATTCCACAGAAGGGGCACCTCCCGGAGGAGCTACGGGTAAGGGGCCCCGTAGGCCAATGCCTACTAAGGTGGCACCAACAGGCCAGCCTTTGGATCCACAGAGCCCGTGCTTTGTGCCTAACAGAGACTGTTCAGAGACATTTCTCCCCTCAAGGGAAGAGGCTGAGCCTCAGGACTGTATTTATTACTCCCCAGAGGGAGTTGCTGAAGAACAACTCCGTAGGAGCCAAAGGGCCAGGTACCCTCCAACTCGGGTAACCTATGATCAAATGGGGGCACCCCATTATGAGACTCAGCAGTGTTCTCGTAGTAAGATACAGTCTGTGATTGTGATGCTCAACGAATTATGCAATCTCGTTTAGAGTTACCTGTGCTAAGTTATATATCTTGATGCATTTTTTTAATATAATTTCTGTACGGTTTGAGTTATTTATCCCAAGCGAGGTCGTTGGGGTTTTTCACCAGGGGGAGGATGTAGCCAGGTCCCCCCTCGCGCACTCACCCCCTCCTTTCCTGTTGCCGTGCGTGGTTGTAGTTGCGGCCGGTTGCTAGGGAAGCGGTCGGGCCGGTTGCCGGGGACGCGAGCGGGCCGGTTGCTGGGGACGCGATCGGGCCGGTTGCCGAGGCCGCGATCGCGTTGTTAGGGTCCCGGCGGCTAGCGGAGCAGGGCGCCGCCATTGACAGTCAGCTCGCGCATGCGCAGGAGGCCAGCTAGCGCGAGAGGCCCCAAACAGCTCACGCACACGCAAGGCGGGAAGGACAGCCCCCAGGGTGCACAGGGGCAGAGACACGTGATGCCAGGGAGCCAATCGGAAGGCCGGATTCCCCTGCTCCCAGTTAGATACATTTCGCGGGGTTTTGAGTCACGCGGGCAGTCAGGATCCGGACCAGCTAGGGGTAAGAGGTGGATGCAGGGGTCAGTGACCCTCTGCATTAGGCCAGCAGCCCCCAGGCCCCCAGTTAAGTCCTGAGCCACTTAATAGCTTGTGGAGTATAGGGACAGGCCCTAGATAGGGACACTGACCCATTTATTGGTAGCTTAGTCAGGGACACAGTGCTACAGCCGTGCGGCCCTGCGAGGTGGGTTCTGGGCTCAGAACACCATCAAAGACCCTGGGACTAAGGTGATATTATCCGCGCTGGAATTCACCCAACGCGGTGTGGAGGACAACGTCGGATCGGGCGGATCTCCGGTGATATCGCGGTACCCGTGGCTGGAGCCCGGGCAGGTAACCTGCAACTCACGTGCACCAACCAGGCCTATCACCAGACATAGTGGCTGCGCAGTCACACATACACATGCACAGTGGTATTTGACTTTGGGGGTGCGAGACATTCGGGTGGGGGTTACTGGACACAGGGTGGGATCACTCTATGGGAGGTTAGCGTCCGCCGTGACGCCAGAGGTGGTAGCGTCCGCCGTGACGCCTAGTGTGATTAGCGTCCGCCGTGACGCCTGAGGTGGTAGTGTCCGCCGTGACGCCCAGAGTGGTTAGCGTCCGCCGTGGCGCATGACGGTTGTGTTGATGTATGTAGATATAGTTGGTTATGCAGTAAAGCCAGTCCTGTTTTACATTCGTTCGCTTTGTGTGGTTGTTTCCTGTGAGGGCCTCCTCCCACTCCGTTGGGACCCCTCCCAGGTGGAGGCGTTGCACCTAGAGATGTATAAGATGTATGTACCCCAGGTTCCCCGTGGCGGAAGCTCAGCCCTCCTGTGAGCCAACAGGTAATGCACCACACCTGAGTAACCTTGCATGTTCCTACACCTCCACAGTATTATCTGCGAGTGGGTGGGGGAAAACCCGTTACATAGGATAAGCAAAAACAGTCCAACGACCAAGTCTTGGGCTCCAAAAAGCAATCCCAACAGTATATTTAAGGCACTATAGGTATGAATCCAGAAACACTACAGTAATATCCAATTCCTTAAATCTTGAATAGAAAAGGTATCCTTAGCAGCTCCACTTATGATTGATGTGATTGATAAGGCCTTGACCCCGCTGCCTACTACAGCGTCCGATGTGGCGGACGCTGCGCGCACGAGAGCCCTCCCCGCAATGGCGCCGGGCCCGCTGCGAGGGGGGGCCGCAGCGCTCGCGCGAGAGCTACTCCTGCTCTCAAAAGAATTGAGAGCAGAACTCGCGTCGAGCGATTAGGCACGCCCCCGGCGATTCAGCCAATGAGGGCGAACCTGCCGGGTGACGTCATGGCCGCGCCCCGTCACTCCTCCGCCACGCCCCCCCGGTCTCTGCTCCTGCAGTGAGCTGCAGACCGGGGAATCGGCTGAACGCGCCGCCAAAAGCGCGGGCGCGCGTTACGTCGTGATCGGGGCCTTAGCCTAAGTCTCAGGGTTTACAGCATATACATGTAAAAGAAGAGGGTGTCTGGCTGATTCTGCTCTGTTAGAGAGCTTTCACAAATCAGCTATAAATGTCCACATAGAAAGGCACCTAGTTAACTTCGGAAATCAGTAACTGGAGACTTGCTTGTCCCCCTATATATCATAGACTATACCATCAAAAATTGCAAAGTGAAGACTCGCGATTGTGAAAGGGTGCATCAGTCCACTCCTGGTCCCGTGGGTTGCTCCATGTACATTTGGTGTGCTGTTCGCTGGGTAGATACAGTAGTACAAAAAGTGAAGAATGCGCGACGCAACACCGGAATGAAAAAGAAATGATCTGCAGAGGGTAACTACAAAATTAGCTTTTAATAATTCACCTGATCAACAGACCGGCAAAAAAACAGAGCCGACATGTTTCGTGCTTGTGCACTTTATCAATGCTCCCTATCAAGGAGCCTGTATCTGTCGTCTAAATGTAACATAGGTTGAACTTCATGGACATATGTCTTTTTTAAACCTCATCTATGACTGTATGTGACTATAACTAGTTAATTAGTAGGTTTGTGAAAGTAGTCAGTATTTTTTAAATATAAGGGCATATTTTGAATTGTTTATCTGAGCATCTGATTACAAACCCCAACCATATTGTACAGACAAGACAGAATATTAGAAGTATAAAAATAGAGCTTCCTGCTTAAATTATCTATTTTAATAATTTAAAAAAAGACTTTTGATGGCTTAATCTCATTTAAAAAATTTTTTTCTACTTTTACATTTATTTTTTTATTGAGTTTTCAAGAGGGAGAGGGTACAAAAAAAAAAGCCAAAAAGAGTTAGGATGGGGTTAAACATAATATGGAGAAATAATTAGGTTACAACTTAGATCGTATAGAGCAAAAAGCATGAAATGGCTCAATGTCAGTGCATGAAAATACCTTTTACATGTATCTGAAAAGGCTGTGTTCTTTTGTGTGTGAGTAGGAAGCTCCTTATACAGTCAGGATAGCACATGAATCCTCAATTGTGAGTGTTTTCTCCTCTTGATTAATGATGTGTGGCGCAGCTCCATTAAACGAGCAAACAATGGAAAATGGGAGACTAAACACCTGCCTACATGGCTCTAAATGTTGTACAGTTTGTCTCTATCCCAAAAGAAGTCTTAATGCTGCTCCCACTTATTTAAGTAGCGTATATAATCCACAGTTTGTGTAAGAAAACATAAGCATATGCGTGAAAAACTGTACAAGTACTCACAGGATCCCGCTGATATGGGCCCCGTTAGTGTGCTCCAGCTGTATGAACCGAGAACAGCGGGGAAGGAAGGTGGCGGCGCATAGCGCAATGAAAATTAAGGGCTGGATTGCAAACAATTGCATGAGACTTGATTTATTGGCTCATAGCAAAGTACAGAAAAAGTACTGTATAAAAGGACAGTCTAACACATTTTAAAGAGTTGACAAAACACCAGGCGAGGCGCGAAATGCGTTCGTGTCCTTTTTACCTTTTCTGTACTTTGCTATGGGCCAATAAATCAGGTCTAAAGCTATTGCTTGCAATCCAGCCCTTAATTTGTATTAATCTGTGCAACGCCATCCTGTTTTTTAATAAACAGTCACTATAACCTACCCGTACACTTTTTTCATGCATTTTCCTTATTAAGAATATGTAAACGTTGCTGGTATCTCTCTCGCCTCCCCTCTCTTCTCTATCCCCTCTCTCCCCCACCCCCTCTCACCATCCCATGTCTATCTCCTTCTCTGTTCCATCCCTTCTCTCTCTCTCACCCATACCTTCTCCCTCTATCTCCCCCTATCCATTCTCTCTCCCCCATACCTTCTCTCTCACTCCCTCCATACCGTCTCTATCTCCCATCCCTTCTCTCTCTCTCCCCAGTCCCATCTCTTTCTTTCACCAATCCCTTTTTTTCTCTCTCTCCCCAATCCCTTCTCTCTCTCTCCCCGATTCCTTCTCTGTCGCTGTCCCAATCCCTTTTTTTCCTCTCTATCTCCCCAATCCCTTCTCCCCCCAATTCCTTCTCTCTCGCTCTCCCCAATCCCTTCTCCCCCCAATCCTTCTCTCTCGCTCTCCCCAATCCCATCTCTCTCTTTGATAAATCCTTTTTTCCCCCTCTCTCTCCAATCCTTTCTCTCCCTAATCCATTCCCTCTCTCTCTCCCCAATTCATTCTCTCTCGCTCTCCCCAATCACATCTGTCTCTTTCACCAATCCCTTTTTTTCTCTCACTCCCCAATCCCTTCTCTCCTCAATCCCTTCCTCTCTTGCTCCGCAGTCCATTCCATCTCTCTCTCCCCAATCCATTCCCTCTCTCTCCCCCAATTCCTTCTCTCTTGCTCTTCCCAATCCCTTCTCTCTCTCCCCGCTCTCCGTCCATCACTCCCCCCGCCCCCACTCTTGCTCTCTCCCCCTCCACACACACAATCCCCCCCCCCTCACCCACAATACTCCCTGCTACAATATACAAACACACACAATACACATACACAATACTCCCTGCCACACAATACAAACACACAAAATACCCCCTGCACCAAAATACACACACAAATACTCTCTGCCACAATATACACACACAATACACCCTCACCCACAATACATATACACAATACTCCCTGCCACACAATGCATACACACAAAATACAGCCCGCTCCACTATACATACACACACACAATACTCTCTGCCACAATACACACACAACACACCCTCACCCCACAATACACATACACAATACCCATGCTGCCCCACAATAAACACATGCACACAATATCCCTTCTGCCCCACAATAAACACACACAATACCCCCCTGCACCACAATACGCACACAATAGAATCACCTCCCCCGCAATAGCCCCACAATAATACCACTCCTACCCCCATCCTCTACAATAGCCCCACACCTCACCTTGGGGGAGCCTCCGGTGCCACATGGCCTTCAGATGTGCACCAGCAGGGAGGAGGAGTAGGCGCAACGCACCAGCGCAGGGTGGAGGAGGTCAGTCACCAACTTCGAGTGCTCGCCGGGCCCCCGCAGTTACCAGGCACATGACTCCTGTCCCAGTTCTTCCCACCTGGTGGGTTCCATGGGGACCGGGGCACGTGGCCCGCGAGTTTGAGAGCCCTGATCTATAGATAATACGACTTTATGCTGAACACATACGATGTGCTTGGACAAACCGATAAAGAATCGTTTAGGGTCTTGACACATTAAATATGAGAAAGACAAGCACAGAGTGAGAGTCCTATTTTAGTAGAGTATTTATTGAGTTATATAATAATACTTAATAGTTTTTCTTATATAGCGTTGCCAGTGTACAAAGCGCTGCACATGGAATTTTTGCTGGCACAGATCCCTAGACCCATAGAGCTTACCGTCTATTGTTTGGTGTTTAAGGCACAAGGAGATAAAGTGACTTGTCGTAGGTCACCAGCAGCTGACCATGATATTTGAGCCAAGGTCCCCTGCTTCAAACCCAATGCCATTGTTGTCAGAATTAGTGCTTTTACTCACTGAGCCACTCCTTCTGAAACACACCTCTACACAACATGTGGCGACATACCTTTGAACACACCTGAGATAATTGGGAAATATGCTAATTGCAATCTAAATATACTTTGCATATTCTACGTAGTTTATTTCCCAGGTATCTCTGGTGTGTTCCAAGTTCTAACAAACAATTTCTCTATTCTTTTAGATTTTTTGAACGTTTGAGAAAAATATAGGCGAAGCACATTTAGCCAAGTTCACACCTCTAATCACAATAACAAAAAAATCTTTATTACAGTAGCGAAACTACTATACTGTATGTGCAGTCAGTTCAACTGCACTAGGACCCACCACCTTTAAAGGCCCTTTCTCCGCCCGCTGGAGGGCTGTTCTGGTATTAATTTTAGCAGCTGGGACAGCGTTCCGGCATTTTTAAAAGACCCCCATTTTCCCCTGGGGCCCTATCTGTGGAGTGGTTGTGGTTGTGGTGTTGGTGTTGGTGGTGGCAGTGGCAGGAGTCAACCCAGATGGTCCTATCAGAAGTTAGGCCCCAGCGGAAGTCAGAACCAACTTCCGCAGTCACTGCCTGGGTGGGCATCTTTCGTCGCGGCCACTGCATCTGCTCCACAGGTAGAGCCCCAGGGGGAGAGGGGGCCTTTTAAAAAAAAAAAAAAAAAAACTTGCACCGGGCCCCCCCGGTGTCTATTTCAGCCACTGCCTTATTATCTTGCCACAAAAGATTCCTCATGCATGAGACTTTCAGAAATAGAATACTTTTAAATCACATTGGCTGTCGAATATATTGACTGTTAAGCCGTCACCAGTCTGTGTTCTTTCAGGACTTCAGCTCACACATTTTAATCTTGTCTGTAACTGTTACATACGCCCATAACATATACAGTATTGTCTTTAACTGTCCATGAAATGTCTACAAGTCCTTTTAAACACTGTTCGTTTAACGCAACCAGGTATTGTCAACATAACTCTGTGCCCAGGACACTCTTGAAAACGAGAGGTAACTTTCATGGTGGACGGGACTTGGGGGGGAGGGGGGTGCCGGGGGGCATGCCTAAGGGCGTCACGGAGCTGGTTCAACCTCATTGGGCGAACCGCTCATGTGACCAGCTTGTCGCACCAAGGAATCAGTTTAACTGATTTCTTGCGCAACGCAGGCCCCCTCCCGCGTACACGCCCGTACGCCACATTGACGCGATCACTGCCTGAAGGCAGTCTGATCCGCACGGTCTGCGGCACCATGGCCCCAGCCTTAGCCATTCCCTTATGCCAGTGTTTCCCATCCTGGGGGGATGTGAGACTTACAAGGGGGATCAGAGTGATAGACAGGACAGATGCAGACTAGGAAATGCAGAAAGTGACAAAACAACAAAAGGGCATAAAGTAGTGACAAAAAGACAGAGAGGAGGTCATTGAGAATGACAGAAACAACGTATTTCACCTGCTTCAATAACCCATGTCATATATTCCACTGAAACAGAAATCCATATTGTTTTTTAAATTGGCTTTTGGGGGCTGTAGGAGGACGCACGCAGAGGTATGCAAGGGAACCTGGTTAAGGTGAAATTAAATAAGGCTTTTATTGCGCCTGCTTCTTTAACATAAGAACATCATCCACATATTCAAATCAGGGGTCAAACAAAGCTTCTGTTCACTTGGGAGTATGTCTAGTGAAACCTATGCAGTCCACAACTCCCTTTAGATTAGCACGTCTCCCAGCCCCAAACATATATCTTGATATGTGCAGATATAAAGTCTTATAAAGGAAAGTCTTATCTGATTTCTTGTAGTTAGAGGGAAAGTCTTCTCAGTTCCTGGGTTGTTGCCTTTTTCCTCAGGCGATATCAGGATTCAGGTTCAGAAGTGTTTTCCCCTGTGTCTTGCAAGCAGCTCTGCTGTTTCTTCTGGCAGGCTCAAGACATCTGTCCCCATGGTCAGTCTCACAAGTTGTGAGACTCAGGAACAATCTCCCTTCCTGTCTAAAAGGGAGGTTTTTCTAAGGCACCTAATCAGCCAGGTGGTGTTGGTTAATTGACTAGCAGCAATTAACCACCACACTGCTGGATTAGAGGCACATTTCCTGAACAGGGATAACTCCCCTGTTGCAGGGGCCAATGCCCAAATTTTGGTCAGACCTTTTTCCACACTGAAGACATAATAAGGGACTCAAATACAAAACAGCTTTTACCTGGGCCCAGTTTTAAAATATTGGGAACCGCCTCATGCAATACTACATGGTATCACCAAAAGTTCCATAAGTATTCCATTCCCCTACCTGAAAAATTAAATGGTAAATGAACACAATTAATACTCACCGATTTGTATACTAGTTACAATGATTTCCAAACACTCATTTTGCATATTGAGTTGCCTATTTTTTAAAGTAAAAGTCTGGAACGTGTCGATAATTGGTTTTAAATACTTTGGGGCACATGCATTAAGTGCATTATCGTACCCGTACTGGCGTTAACTCCCATTGACTTGAATCGGACTTAATGCCAGAATGGGTACGACAACTCATCCCGGCACTCGATGCATGTGCCCCTTGATGTTAACCTGCTTTATTACATTTTATCTTAATAGGTAGCACACAAAAGTATAGATTTAGCCACCAAATTCGCAGGAAGTAAGTGTGTTTCAACAGCAGTGTGGCTACTATTCCTGTTCCCTGTTCTGACCTGCCGTGGGTATCCTGTTACAAGCCAACATATATAACATATGAAAGGATGGGCCGACTGAGGGGTTTTGCTGCTTCACATGTTAAGTGCTCTTTTACTGACCTTCATCAGAGCAGAAACAAAATCAAAGACAATGTTTCTGGGGGGGACCCTTTCTTCATCAGGTACACCCTTCCTCAGGTGTCACCTTTCTTGACCTGATGGAGGGAGGGCCTCCCACCCAAAATATGTTGTCCCCTGAGTGCAGCTGTCCTTTATTCTCTACTCTTAATAGGCAGCAGACATGTCACCTCTCACTAATGTTCTGTAAGTCTCCCTGACTGGAGTCAGTGTTTTTTAAATTGCAGGGATAGAAGTCAGTACTTTCCATTAAAATTTAAACATTTTGGTTCAAACCCCACAAATCTCATTGACCTCTCTAGAGTAGTCCAAGAACATTCACCGAAGCAGCAAAAATGTCTACTTTGTATAATTCTCTATTTAACTTTAATGGAATGACTACTAATGGCATTGTCTGCGACAATATGCTCATCTAATACTGTAAGTAGATCTTGTATTCCAACTCAGAGGTAGACAGCCATATTTACCAAGCTGTGTTATTCCATAAATCATCTTCAAGTCTATAGCCCACTAGGTGTCTTCCGGAACCAGAAGGTGTATTATGGAATAGCATAGATCTGCTGTACATGGCAGCCTCCAAATGTAAAAGGACGACAGAGAACAATATACATATATATAGATGAAGGAATAACTTGGTGGTGAGAATATTGCCTTCAAAACAGGTCACCCAATTCCAATCCTAGGATTAATTCTCCTAAGGCACTAAAATTAGACGATAAGCTTTTTGCAGCGGCGACTCATTATGCCTTAAAAAAAGCTTCTATGTTTATAGCGCAGTGCACACTGTTTGAGAGAAAATAAAAAAATATTATTTCTTTAGATGGCTCAGTTGTTGAACAAGTTGATAAAGTGATTTTGCTCAAGATCATGCAGAGTAACTAAGGGGGTGATATACTAAAGTCTTATAGTAGAAAAACCTGTGAGAAAGAGTCTCACCAGATTTACTAGAATAAAAACTCCAATTGCTTTTCATGGGATTCCTATTCTTTGATGGAAACAGTGATGTGTTTCCATTAATTTGCCCCAGTTGAACCCCTAAATGATTGAGACTAAAATCCAAAGCTTGTACATGCAAACACTTTAACCTCTACACTTCATCTACTATCTGGTATTGTTTGTAGAGCTTCCTGATAGAGGGTTTTCATTTCTAGCAATTTGTATTCCCTTAAATAAAAATGCCACTTGTGCAGGTCTGCAACCCCGCCTTTCCCCATTATCGCTTGGCAAAGAGTGCTTCCACTGCACCCGGGGATTCTGGGTAATGACATGCAAATCAGCACTCACAGGGAGTCACAGTTTACTTCTTATTCTCTTGCATGAAATTCACAGTGGGAAAGGGACTAAGAACAAGTTATGACTGTTAAACTGAATGTCAGCCTTTCTTGCAACTCCACAAGACGTGAAGTGCAAAAAAGTGTCAACATGCGTATTAGTAATGAAAGGTCAAGTGCTATCAGAGAAAACAAAATACTGTGAGAATAGATATACAGTATAGATCCTAAGGCAATAGTTCCAGGAATAATTAAACTATGTAGTGGATTTTCACAGGGATAGAGAAGCAAAATGTCATGTTTTTGTTGGCATTATATTTAATTGATTTTTGCACTGTATAGTAGAGTGTCGTGTCTCCTTTTTTTCATTTTTCATGCATGAACGGCGTCTCTTTCGCTCACTAATTTATATGTGCCGATTGGGAGATGCAGAGTAGTAGCGGAAAGAGGACCAATGAGATTTTGATTTAACAAATATGGAGCTGTGTTGGTGTTTTTGTCCCAGTTTTGACCATGTTTTGCAGCAAAGAGACTATAATACATAGCCTTTAATATATCTATATCTTGCAGTTCTGTATAAATTGTCACGTACGGCCCAGCTGTCAGCATGTGATTTACGTATGTGAAAAGGGTTAATACTTCTAGCTATCCTACGGACTCATTTAACGCCCCAGGGCCCTCAAGATTAACAGTATCTCCCCCAAAACCTTCACACTATGCCTCTATTACGCCACTACCACCACTGAAAAATGTAAGTTCTAACCACTGGGATCTTTGGACTCCTTTTTACTGTAATTCTCCCAAAAACTAACAATAACAAAATGTTTTTGAAAATGCAATTAATCTCTTCTAAAATG
Organism: Ascaphus truei; assembly: GCF_040206685.1. Taxonomy (NCBI): domain Eukaryota; kingdom Metazoa; phylum Chordata; class Amphibia; order Anura; family Ascaphidae; genus Ascaphus; species Ascaphus truei. Next base: position 322,722,701 of record NC_134484.1, read on the forward strand.
TTCTACAGTAACTTCAAATTAAAGCCCAAAGACAATATTTATTACATTTTAGATTTTATATATACGAAAAGTAGTACAGTGCTTATTTACAGAAAATAATGCTTATAAAGAACAAACAATATAGAAATGAAGACAGTTTCAGAAAATAACATGATATAAATTAGAAAATCTAAATACGCTATACCACATAACAATATCAGATACTTCAAAGAGGGCTTGAAGTTGAAATAAGAGAATCCACGTGTTAATTGGCATTAAAAAAAACCTCTATGTTGAATTCCAATTTGATATCCCAAATGTACAGTATGAAGCGGGCCTAGCCTGAATGGGCGGCACAGCAGATGACCGGGGGGCTCGGCCTCCCCGAACCGGGTTTGGCCGCAAGAGCGGCTGGGGGAGGGGCTTCATGGATAAAGCCGGCAGCCAGGAGGGAGGTCCGGCCTCTTGCTCCTGGCTTGCCACCGGGGTGCCAGCATCGGCATCAAGGTCAAAGAGGGTAGGGGATGCGGCATATGGTGATTCGTACACAGCAGTCACCCGGTCCCTGGGCGTGCATCTGTCAGACGAGGTGAAAGAATTTGGGCAGGGGACTATGTTGAGTTACTGACGTTGCTTCCTGGGTACAACGAAGCAGTAGTGAAATCCGAGAAGAAAGGGAAAGCTAAGAAGGACGATGTAGAAAGACGATTGTACCCACACACTTTCGGTAACTGGGTGCAGGCGTTCGAGATATTGGCAGGTGTAGTGGGTGAAAAGGAGCCACAATTATGCTCCGCGTTGTTTAAATACCAGGACATAATCAGGAAGGCATTTCAAAAATACGGGGGAATGGGATGGTGGACATACGACGTAGAATTCAGACAAAGTATGCAGGAGAATAAAGGGGTAGTTACGTGGGACCGTAAGGATGTTGACTTATACTTAGATCACATTTCGGGGGGAGAGGTTCAACCTCTCGGGGGGCAGGCTTTCAGGGGGACATGTTCAGTAACAATCCACAGGAGGGTTCGGAATGATTCGCGTGGCCGGCAGGAAGGGAACGCGCAGTCGGTAAACAGTCGGGCATATGCTGGGGATTTAATGAGTCAAAATGCAGATCCCCCAATTGTCATTTCCAGCATAGCTGCGCCGGGTGCGGGGGCCAGCACCCCAAGTCTAAATGTTACAAGAAGGACAGTAAAGAGCGGCTGGGGGAGGGGCTTCATGGATAAAGCCGGCAGCCAGGAGGGAGGTCCGGCCTCTTGCTCCTGGCTTGCCAAGGATTAATCCCTAGTTTAACGCAGGATGTGAAGTTTGGTTGGCAGGTTAACATTTCTTTATGTTGCAGGAAGCGAAAAATAAATCGGCATACATAAGGGAGGACGGGAAGATCCGGACGAGTGGTTATTGCGGGGCCAGTTTGCTTTGTCGCGGCGGCAGTTGGGGTGAGGGGGGTAGGTGCTTGTCCTGCCAGAGGGGGATCGGGGCTGGCAAAGCAGGTTGAAGCGGGGGGGGGTCAGGTCACCGGGACGTACTTCCGGGTGCCCCCTCTTGCATTGCCCAGCACCGAGCACTTTCTGGCGCGGACGGGCAGCACGCTACCTCGGTTATGATTATGTTTATTATGAATAAATAAAGCCGCGCCCATTTTACCTCCAGACTGGGTCCTCTTGTTATTGGTACGTTACATATAAATAATGCTAGGTTAGGGGGGGAAGCTCGCGCCTCCCTGGTCATGGTTCTAATCCTCAAACTTTACCTCTGTCACAAAGATGAGCCCCACCTTGTGGGTTTGTTCTTAAAGCAGCAATACGGGTTCACTTTTGTTTTTTAAATATTTATTTTGTGTTACAAGTTTGAGGCAGGGGGTTCAGCTCCAATGACACCCCGCTTCCAGAGATACTTACCTCCATAGTGTTGCCGGTATCTCGGCAGGAAGAGAAACGGTGTTCCTTAATCTAATGGTGGCTTAAATGTCCCGCGTCACACGAGCCAATAGGAAGCCGTGATGTCATCCGGTTCGGCTTCCTATTTCTCCGCGTGACCTGCCCCTTCAAACTCCACTGCGATACCGTTGTCCCCTACAGAAGTATCTCTGTAAGCAGGGGGTCCCCATAGCTGCAATTAATGGGGTTCAGCTCCTAAAACCCCATGCTTCAGACCTGTAATAAACAATAAATATATATATTTTCAAAGCTAACCCTTCTTGCTGAATTAACTTCCACTCATCCGTCTCTTGTGACATTTGTAACTGATGATGGAGAATAGTTTTTAAAAACTCAAAATAGTTGAAAATAGTATGAAAATAACCCATAACTCTCTTCTCATGACTCCTAGAATAATGTGACCCACATCATGGCGTTCGGATGAGGACAATACACGTTTAGACATCTCCTTTGATAGAGAATATTTTAATCTTTGAGGGCGAAATATGTATCCGACAGATGCATCATAACCATCTCAGCATATGAAGTATAATTTAATCTGCCTTGTGTCACATTTCACAACGCTATATTCTTTATTCTTGTGAATTATAGCAGATCCCAAATATCTGCTATTTTGTAAATCTGCGAGGAAAAGAATATTGAACTTTTGATCTCCTATAACTCTGCTTTAAGGAGGGTCCATAATGTTTTATGATCAGGTGTTGAGGATGTGCCTGGTAGAGTCTGTAGTCTATCTGAGTGTCACTTCACTGTAAACAGAGGTGTTGTTTTATGGCCTATTTACACCAGTAAACACAGACCAGGCCACTTTTAGATAAACCTCCCCAGCAATATCGAAAAATAGTTTTTTTTAAGAGTTCCATTAACCATTTTGTTGCTGTATTTGTTGCACAACTACAGAGAAAAGGGCATTAATGTCACATAACGTTGTTAACTTCTCCTAGTTCTTTTCCATGTATTTGAATCTTTGTAGAGTTGACACATTTGTTGAACATCATCCCTCTCTCTCTCAAATTCAAATCAAATCAGCTTTATTGGCATGACGAAAGAACATTTCAGTATTTCCAAAGCGTGAATAATGTACAGTCTCGCTCTGTCTCGCACTCTCTCTCTCGCTCTCTCTCGCGCTCTATCTCTCTCACACAAAATGCAACACACGCACACACATAAAATGCAACACACGCACACATAAAATGCAACACACACATCCTTGTACCTGACATCACCTCCCCCCCTTGTACCTCTCACCCCCCTTTTGTTCCTCACCCCCCTTTGTACTTCACACCCTCCCACTTGTACCTCACACCCCCCCCCTCCACTTGTACTTCACATCATTTCCTGCGCTGCACATCGCGCTCACGCCTTCTGTTCAGTGCCTACAAGCCGCTGAACTTCTGGCACGGGGTGGGGCCTGCACGGGAGGCCGCAACAACAGTGGAGAGAGGTGCCTGCTGAAGCGGGGGAGGAAATCTGGGGCCCGGCAACCAAGCACGGAGTAGCGCCGGGACAGCCGAGGGCCCCCTGCAGCTTCGGGGCCCGGGACAACTGCCCCATATCTCCCTCCCCCTTTCAGTGGCACTGCATAATACAACAAATACATTAAAAAAACATATGTTTCTATGTTACTTGCTGCATGGAAAAAGCAGAATATAGCGGAATATAATATGTATATCATCAGGTGAGGACGAAGTGTTTCAGCGCAAACTTATTTAAAGTGTAAAGTGAATAAACAAGTGATATTGTGAATAAGTGGTGGAAATATAGTACAGATTATAATAAATACAACCCATTTTTGTTTTGAGGTGCTGCCCGAAAAAGACCTTTCCAGGGCCAAAAGAACACAGTTGGGGACAAAACAGGCGCACAACTTACAAGATATGTGAAGGAGAAATAACACAAAATAGTGCAAGAAGGTATATCAAAAATACGAGCAGGAGAAGCAGTAGCCAGCGTACAATACACTCACATGTTCCAAAATCTTTTCAGCGATAAAGATCAGCAATGAGTAATGTTACATAGGGCCTCATGCAGTAAGCGCCGATAAGCCGTTTATCACCATTTTTTTGCCAAATTTGCCCTCCCGATTCAGTAAGCGCCGATAAGTGGAAAAAATCGGCAATTTTTGTTGCCGATAAAAACTTACCGGTGGCCGGGTGCTGATAAGCCACTTATCGGCACTTTTAGAACTCGGCTGAATTCAAGTAGCCCCGATCAGCTTTTCGCTGCTGATCGGCACTCCAGAATGGAGAGTTTTTCGGCAATCCAGCCCGCCAACTAAAGTTGGCAAGTTGGTGGAGGAGAAGCATCGGCAAGGGCGACACTTAGAAAAAATCAGCCCTTTTTCCTGTCTGTGATTGATGCCGGGGGTCGCCGGAGCTGATACCCGCACCGGAGCCACTCGGCATGCATCCAAGGCAGGAAAAATGCATGTACAGCCCACTTCGTTACCTTAGCGGCTAACTGCTAAGGCAATGAAGGGGTTAACCCACCGTGCCAGCTTTATTGTGGGTAGCGGGGGTGGGTGAAGGGGGTATTTGGCCCTTGTTGTTTGTTTAGGGCTTGCCGGGGGTGTTGCGGGTTCACTTAACCCCTTCACGACCGTAGCAGTTAATACCGCTACGGTCATGAAGGGGTTAAGGCCTCCCGCTACCCACCCGCAAGCCCTAAATAACCACCGTTGGGGCTAATACTCCCTTCACCCACACCCGCTACCCACAATAAAAAAAATACACACACAGCAGCCCCACACTAAATAAATAAATAAATATATCTAAATAAATAAATGAATATAAATAAATAAATAAATATATATTATATATATATATATATATATATATATATATATATATATATATATATATATATATATATATATATATATATATATAACCCCTAACATCCACATATATGCACATCAATGATACTATAGGCCGGCGGGGGCCCTCGGGTGTTACCCGCAGGCCTGCAGTACCAATTATGTGCCCCCCCCGAATTAATGTCAAAACACATACATACTTATAAAGAAATAACCCACCCTCCCCTTAACACATACAGTATAGTAATGGCCACAATTACTATTATCCACAAATGGATAATAGTGAATGTGCCCATTTTAAATACATAAACACCAATCAATACATTAAATACATATAGTACTCACCCATGTCCGGCTGCCACGATGAAGGCCATCCTCATCTTCATCCTGCCCATGCCCCCTCCGCTGCTGCAAAACAGACACAAGAATGAAAACATCCAATGTAATGTCCCTTAACCCCTTAATCACCATAGCGGTTATTAATCGCTACAGTCATTAACGGGTTAACCCACCCTCACCCACCACCCGGGAGGCCTACATACCCTCCCACACTAACCCCCCACCCCGTGAAGCCTAACCACCCTCACCCACTACCCACAAGGGAGGCCTACCCACATACCGTTGGGGCCAATACCCCCTCCCCCCACCCCCAGTACCCACAATAAAAACAATACACAGCCCCACAATAAGCATCATTCTATTTATTAAATACATTAACCACCCCCTGTGCCACCCCCCATAAATACATGATTTATCCTTTTACATACAGGGTTCATACCCCAGCCCCACGCGAGTCCCCGGTGGGCTGGCGGGGCACCTGACAGACCTACAGGGTACCAACAGCTTGTTTCAAACAGGTTCTGGAGGCCTGTTGGTGGGTCCCGCCAAGCGCCATGGCCCCCAGGTGGTCTCCTTGGGGCACCATGGGCCACAATTGGGTCCCCACGGTAGGCCCGGGGATGTCTGGGAGCCCCGGGTCAGACCCACAGGTGTCTGCGGGGCCTCGGGTGGTTCCCACGGGGGTCTGGGGAACTCACGAGTGCTCACTACGGGTCCGCGGTGCCCCCACGGATGTGGGACCACCGCTTCATCCCCGCAGACTACGGGTCCGCGGTGCACCCACTGATGTGAGGCCACCTTTGCAGAAAGTCTGTCAAGCGCTTCAGTGTGAGGCAGGTCAATGAATGAGGACACTGGGGTAAGCGTGGGAGAGCTAAGCAGGGTCACTTAATCAACCGGTGCTGGGGGAAAGGATAACCTCACCTGCTCCTTGGGTTGTGGGACCGCTCTCCTCGCTTCCTCCTGCGTGCCGCCGCCGAGATGCAGGTCAGAGAATGGATGAAAGTGCGGCGCAACTGCGCATGTCCAATGAAAGGCTCCCGGATGACTTGTTCAACATAACTTTATTTGACACACACCAGGGCTACACCAGCATCTCCCCCTCAACGCGTTTCACCCTTACGCAGAGGGCTTCGTCTTGGAGTGGGGAGAAGTGGTGACAGCCTCTTAAATACCTAAAAGCCTGCGAAAGCGGCATTAAAACTTTAACCCCTTCAGTGCTATATGCCTGTTAGCTAATATCATGCTATTTAAAGTATTTAATGTCTGTACAGCTCACTATAAACATATTATATGCACGGAGAGCATCTAAATTATATATTCAGACATACACAGTAGCAAAATGATAAGACTATTTGGCAGCACATTCCAGGTATATGAATAAACATAAAAAGCTGTTGCAAATACTGCAAGTGGAATATACTCATCTCTTTCGCCCTGTGGATAAAGGCCTCCAATGTGGAGCAGTTACGGCGTAATTGCAGGAACTGCCCCTTTGGAATGCCCTCAACCAGAGGGCGTGCGTGACAACTGTTATAATGAAGTAATGAATTCCTGGCATTCTCCTTTCTATAAATGTCTGATTGAATATTATACTATAATCCACATTGGAGGCCTTTATCCACAGGGCGAAAGAGATGAGGAGGAGGTTCCTGTCGAGGGGATACGATGGTGCAGACCTTGATCAGGCATATCAGCATGCACTGAATATTGATAGAAATACCCTCACCAACATGGCAGCCAATAGTACCCAGATAGACACACAGGCCGAGAACACAGAAGCGCCATTCTTTATCACAAACTATTGCGAACAAGCAAACTCAATTAAAACCATCATAAGTAAACATTGGGCCACACTTTCACTAGACCCTTTACTAAATAAAATGGCATGTGTGGGACCCAAAATAGTGTTTCCGTAGAGCAGCTAGGGAATCTTCTGTCACCCAGTTTGCTGAAAACTACTAATACTAACCAGAATAAACTGTCTTTTTTTCCAAAATTTATTGGATCATTTAAATGTGGGCACTGTAAGATTTGTCCCAAAATGAAGAAAGTTAAACATTTCACTGATAAACTTGAAACACGGAAATATCAGATAAAAACCTTTATGTCATGTCAGACCAATTATGTCATATACCTGTTACAATGCGGATGTAAAAAACAGTATGTGGGGCTTACCAGCAGAGCCTTAAAAATTCGCATTCTAGAACACTTAAGGCTCATCAAGAATTCAGACATGACACATCCGGTCCCAATCCACTTTAACAACTGTCCATTGGGTTCTGTGGACAATTTCAGTTGTTGCGCTATAGAACATGTAGTCCTCCCCCCTCGGGGAGGGGATAGAATTAAGCTCCTACACCAAAGGGAGGCGCACTGGATCCACACATTAAACACATTACAACCCAGTGGACTTAATGTGGATTGGGATCTACGATGTTTTCTTTAAGAGATATATAAGAGTGTTATACGTGGAATGCAGATATGTACATATTATGGTCTTCTTTAGAACAGAACGTCTATTGTGTATTTCTGATTTATTCTCTGCACTGTCCCTCCCTTAGTCCTTTCCCCCCCCCCTCCCCCCTCCTTCCCCCCCCCCCTCTTTCCCTCCCTCACACTTCTCATCCCCCCCCCTGGCCTATACATTCAATACATACACCCCCCCCCTCCCCAAACACCTACAGTACAATAATGTGCAAAATAACTATTATCCAGATAGGGATAATAGATTATTTGCTCATTATTAAACACATTAACTAGCATATTAAAATAAATAAAGTACTACTGACCTCATCAATAATCCAGTCTGATATTCCAATCAAAATCCTCAAATGCCAATCAAAAACCTCAAATGACAATCAAAACATTGCATTTACATTGTATATATGATGCATACAATCTATGCACCATATACATTCTGCAAATGAATGTTAACAATAACATATTCAAAACAAAATACCAATACCTCCAAACAAGTATACTATTTAAACCAATCCAGTAAACATAAATCAATTAGCATTCATTAATTACATCCCTAAACACTTTATATTCCATCCCTAACAATTAAACAATTAACTAATTCAAGCGTTGAACAGAACAATTTATCCTGTGAACAAATATAAGTGCCAACAAGAATACAATATACAAAAGCAAGCCTCACCCTGACCTAAAGTACACCATACAATAACAACAATTACATCTATCTCATTTTAAAATACATTATACACACATTTATGCATAGCAGCATAGCCAAATTAATTTAAAACACAGCAAATCAAGCTTTTTAAACAGCACCCCTTAACCATTGTCAGGACGCCCCCTCTTCACAATTTCTAAAGCAGCAATCCCGGCTGGGATCTTACCTGATCCGCAGTCCCTCAAGGTACTATCCTGGAGGGGAGGTGTTCCCTACCTGTCTTCCGATGTCTCCCGCGTGAAACTTGAGTCAGATCTGGAAGAAAGCAGGGTAGGTTACTTCGGTGTAGGTATATGGCAGTTAAGATGAGAGAGAGAGGGGGGAGAGAGAGAGGGGGAGAGAGAGATGGGGAGAGAGAGAGGGGGGAGAGAGAGAGAGGGGGGGGGGAGAGAGAGAGAAGGGGAGAGAGAGAAGGGGAGAGAGAGAGAAGGGGAGAGAGAGAAGGGGGAGAGAGAGGGGGTGGAGAGAGAGGGGGAGGAGAGAGAGGGGGGGAGAGAGAGGGGGGAGAGAGAGGGGGGGAGAGAGAGGGGGAGAGAGAGGGGGAGAGAGAGGGGGGAGAGAGGGGGGGAGGGGAGAAGGAGGGGGAGAGAGGGAGGGGGAGAGAGAGGGGGAGAGAGACAGGGGGAGAGAGACAGGGGGAGAGAGACAGGGGGAGAGAGACAGGGGGAGGGAGACAGGGGGACGGGGGAGAGTGACAGGGGAGAGAGACAGGGGGACATGGGGAGAGAGACAGGGGGAAAGAGAAGAGAGACAGGGAGACAGGGAGGGTGAGAGGGTGGTTGACTGACACGTGGGTGGGCCCCCTGACTCACCGGGCCCGGGACGCCAACCCCGACAGACCCCCGTTGCCAGCCCTGTCCCCCATTCTCTCTCTACTTCCCCCCCCCCCATTTTTTCTCACCCTCCCCCCATTCTCTCTCTCCCTTCCCTCCCCACCCCCATTCTCTCCCCCCCATTTTCTCCCTCTCCCCCCCCCCCATTCTCTCTCTGACCTGCACACAGCCACTGATCTACAGACACTCACAGACAGACCAATACACACACAGACACACACTCTCAGACAGACACACACACACTCTCAGACAGACACACACACACTCTCAGACAGACACACACACACATACAGACACACACACACACACACAGACAGACACACAGACATACAGACACACAGACAGACAGACACACACACACACACACACACACACACACTCAGACAGACACACACACACTCAGACAGACACACACACTCAGACAGACACACACACTCAGACAGACACACACACTCACACAGACACACACACTCACACAGACACACACACTCACACAGACACACACTCACACAGACACACACTCACACAGACACACACTCACAGACACACACTCACAGACACACACTCACAGACACACACTCACAGACACACACTCACTGACACACTCACTCACTGACACAGACATACACACACTCACTGACAGACACACACACTCACTGACACAGACACACACTCACTGACACAGACACACACTCACTGACACAGACAGACACAGACACACACACAGACACACACACAGATACAGATACACACACACACATACACTCAGACACAGATATACACACACACACACACACACACAAAGTGGAGCAAGAGATGCAGCGCCGGATGTAAGTGACTGGGGGCGGGAGGGGGGGGGGAAAGGCTGGCGATCCGACCAGCCAGCAGTGCATCACCACTACCCGCCCCCGCGCTCATCTCCCACACCAAGGGGACGGGGAAGGGAGCACCAGGACAGGAGGCAACCCCCTCCCCCCTGGCAGCCGCACCCCCGCACCTACCTACTATCACCCCGGGTGGGCGGGCAGCCACGGGGACCCGGGGCAGAAGGGGGGACACTGCATAGCCACCAGTAGAGGAGCGGGAAGAGTCTGTGTCACGCGCTCACTAGCAGCAGGCACAGGAAGTGCCGCGAGCAGCGGGCTCGGGGGGAGGAAGGGGGGGGGGCAGGTGGGGGAGAAAGCAGGGAAGAGCCAAAGCCCCGCCCCATGCATCCTCCACCAATCCCCAGCGGTCCGACATATTCAAGTAAGAAACCCAACCCCCTGGCATCTGAAAGTACTCACCAGCCGGGCTGCCGCATCCTCGGGTCCTCGGGTTCTCCTCCTCACTGCCTCCGCTGCCGGGGGCGGGGCTTAATGCCGGAGACGCAGGGGATTGGCCAAGGTAGGAAAATGCCAGGGGGGCGGGACTTTGTACAATACCGGGCCACATCCTCCAATCAGCAAGACCCAGTTTCTACACAAGCCCAGCCCCTGGCATTAAAAAAAAAATACTTACCAGCCGGGCTGCTGCAGTCTCCTCCTCGCCGCCGCAGACTCGCGCACCGGAGCTTACTCGCGCACCGCAGGCGACAATAAAAAAAAACCGGGAACACATTGAGGAAAAACCGGGACATTTCCGGGACACACAGGAAACCGGGACAGCTCTCGAAAAACCGGGACTGTCCCGGCAAAAGGGGGACGGGTGGTCACCCTACGATGTTTGCTCTGAGAGAGCGGCTGGTCTCTTTCTGCTGCAAACACCTATCGGCAGAAAAGGCCTATCGGCAGGTTATCGGGGGCCAGTCTGTTTCGGCACAGGCTTATCGGCAGTTTTGCTTTCGCAGTGATTCGGCAGGGATCGGCATGGATTCGGCCCTTACTGAATACTGCGAGGGCAAATCGCCAAAATAAGGCCTATTGGCAACCCTTGGCGATTGCACTTTTTCGGCGCTTACTGCATAGAGCCCATAGTCTCAGGATAGTGGGCAGCTTTCTGTCTGATTTATAGAATAAAGTGCAGACATTGTGAATCTGTGGGGCGGATCACATCCACACTGTCATTAGGGCTGGTGGATAGGAAATTCATACCAGACTTTAAAATGGTTCTGCTTTCCCTCACCTGCTCTCCTAATTGAGGTACAGGAATATATTGCAGTGAGGTTTGCTGGTTCACTCTCTCTCTTAGAGACTGGAGCCTGGGAGGAAACAGCTGCTCCCCAGTATCCAGTTCGGGGTAGACGGCCCCCTCAAATACTGCAGCACCTGAGAAACTATTGTGACGCTGCCCCATCTAACAGTTATGGATTCAATATTATCTCTGTGTGTTATTTAAAGTTGGTAACTGGCGTAACCAGCCAATATTGCAGATAGGGATATGCATGTGAGTTAGATTCCTTTTATGATTTCTTTTTTCTTAAAGTGATTAAAGTGTTTTGTGTCACTAATGGAAGAATAAACCGCTGAAGGTTGAGGGCTGAGTGTCCCTTGTGTGTATACACGTGTTTGTTCCCCTTTTATACAAATTAAACCCTAGAAGACTGTGTTGGGAAGAGCCTGGGCAAACAGTACTGTTACATAAAGGGAGCCGTTTGCCACAGAATCCAGATGTTAGTATTAGCAAGGATCAGGTTAGCTCCAGGATATATTAGGTATGAAAGAGATAAAAGGCCAACATTGCGTAATTCTGGTAAAACATTTGATATAAATGGAAGAAATAAAAACAGTGCACACTATACATTGAATAAAAGCGTGTCAGTGGCTCCAGCAATATGTGTCCGAACCCTCCTCCTTCTTTCTCTCCTCCACGTGAGATAAGTGGGATGAGTGGGATAGGTTGATTTTCCAGTATGCCGGTTTAAGAGATGTGTGCAGAGGTATGCAATGGAGACCGTTTGTAAGGTGAAATTGAAATAAGGCTTTATTGCCTGTTCCTTTAAATAGCACAGCAAACACAAATATATAAAAACAACAGACACCTATCCCTTGCAAGGGCTAACTTACTTCCCCAGTCCCTTTCTCCAGGGCTGGAGGGATAATCCCATTACCAGCCTATTCGCCAAAATCTCAAGAGATACCTTAAAGCAGGTGGCCCTTCATGTCAGTCTCTGGTAGGTTCCTGGGTCCCCTGCGTCCAGGAATATAGGTCTCTGGGTGTCTTGATCTCAGCAGAGCCTTTCTGCTCAAGACCTCTTTCCTCTTGTTAGCACCCTTGTGTTCTGAGGAAAATCTCTCTCCTTTTGGAAACAGGAGGCTTTTCTTTACAGACTTAATTGGCAAGGTGGAGTCTGGTTAATTGCCTGCTGCACTTAACCAGATCCCTGATGAATTTCAGAGAGAGTTTCTTCAACAGGGATAAGTCCTTGTTACAGCCGGGGACACAAACTTCAGCTGGACAGAATCTCCAAAAGCTCCACGAATCGAAACTGTGTTGCACTATGTTGTGTTGTTTCTCCTTCACATATCTCGTGAGAGCTCCGCTCCTGTTTTCTCCCCAACTATATTTCATTAGGTACCAGAACATTCTTAAATCAAAACACCAGTTGATGAGACAGCTGAGCTGCCAGAGCTCCGTGCATTTTACAGAAGAAGATATAGGAAACCCCAGTAAATCGTTACAAATACAACAACAGGCAAAAATAACCAACAAAAGACCAAAAGAATAAATATGACAGAGCTATCAAAATATGTTACTGTGCAGCACAGTGACATACATAAAAGGAATTTAAACTACACATGGTCCTGAGAGAGGAAATACAGTCGATACAGGAGTCAACTTCTGTTTCACAAAGAAATAAATGACGCTAGGGGGCGGAGTTATAGGCTGTTGCCTCTGTCGCACGTATGTAATATTAAGCTTTCATTATGCGCCACATGTGTGAGCCATAAATGCATCACTATAATCTGTCAAATTTTTTGGCATTGAAAGAAAAAAAATGCAATTGGACGCAAACAATGTTCAATGCATTTATATGTATGAACATGACGCACACCATACAACGAATAGGAAAATGTGGGTCAAATGTAAGGACATGAATAATGGCGTACAACCATATAGCACTAATGATTTTAGAAACAAAGTGATTCTGGCGCAGCAGCCAAAAAGTGATTTTTGGTAAGAAATAGATTTTTTTACACATTGCATTCGTTCAATTCGTTTTCAAAAAACAATTCTTACGTAGCTCCCAAATTATTTCCAATCACTGCAATTTTCTACAAATACAGGGATGGCATGTGGGGCAATATGTCCCCCTCATATGCCAATATTTTTATGCCCTTTTTTGAACACGAACAAATATCTTCAGTTATAGGGAGTAAACATGTCAGACTATTCTGTTATATAGATTTCTTGTTTTCATTTGGCAAGGTCCAGAACAGACTCTTTGGCTGCGTCTATGGTATGGAAGACCGCGCGGACGCGTCCGCACGCTGAACAATCAAACTGCCTAAAGGCAGTGATCGCGTCTATACAGCGCGCGGGCGCATGCGCGCGGGAGGGGGCACGCGTTGCGAAAGAAATCAGTTAAAACCGGCGACGGGCCGGTTACGTGAGCTCCGTGACGTCACTGGCACACCCGCAGACATGCCCATGGACGGCGCACGTACCATGAACAGGGAGAGCACCCGCTTTCCCTCAGCCTCAGCGCGCCTCCGCACGGGCGATGTGTCTATGGACGCAGCCTTATAGACTTTATACAGATTATCATGATCTGTTGAGTGCTGATCCGCTAATATATTTTCTATTTTGTATTAGTTTATTCCCTTTTTTCTTCTTCACCCTTTTGCATTTTTGATCTTGCTTAGGAAGTGACATTCGGATGTATTCTCATTATGTATCATATTGTTATATTATCTATTTGGGATTAGTATTTCTTACATTTGTAGTGTTCAGGGAATCGGATTTTGTATTTATATTGATTTTTTTTCACTTTCATTTTCTATAGTGTTCTACATGTTTTTCTCTGATTTATTATTTTTATAGATGGGGTGAGACGTTATGGGCATGCTGTTTGTGGG